>NC_136527.1:158635646-158878146 GCF_053919585.1 Euprymna scolopes | reverse complement strand
TGTGTTCACAAAATAAAACTTACTCTAGGATAGCGATATAAAAAGCTTGTATTTCTTAGATTGAAAAGGGTCTTTGTTTGTTCAGTCAGTGCTTTATTGTACGTACTTTACATGGCGGTAGGAAAAAGAACGAGGGATGTTTTTCACATTGTTAACTTGCGTGCCAGTGATAGAATACTAATATGTGAATGACGATACAAAAATATTGAATTTCATGTATTTTTTATTTACAGATGTTCCTGCTTGAACGTCTTGATTGAATTTGAATAGATCATCCTATTTTAAAACAAAAAATGATTGATTTGTGAAGACAGCAAAGACTTTTCTTCGAAAATGAATTTTTATAATTTTTTTATTCAACAAATTTTCTGAAATAATAGAGAAAATTGTACATCTCGAAGATTTTGTTTGTGAAATTTGCGTTTAATGTTCAAAGAAATTAAAATGTATTAAGAGATTGAATCAAATTGCAGAAAATATGTGCCTTAAAAAACTATATACCAAAAAGTACGAAAAACCATAGTACTAAGAATTATATACAGACGAAACAGTAAATTCTAAATGTTTTGAAAGTCTGTCTGTTCTCAAATTTGTTTTGAAAAAAATCCGAGGACAAAATATTGTATCATTCAGAACTCTGCTGATAATCTTGTTCGTTTGAAAGATGCAGGTCTGTAGTGAAGAAAAAACACATTCTTGTGAAGTGTGTGGATATTCATGTTCTCAAAAATCAACGCTAGTGAAACATATGAGAACTCACACTGGGGAAAAGCCACATTCTTGTGAATTCTGTGGATATTCTTGTTCTATGAAATCAAATTTAGTGAGACATATGAGAATTCACACTGGGGAAAAGCCACATTCTTGCAAAGTGTGTGGATATTCTTGTTCTGAAAAATCCAGCTTAGTAATACATATGAGAACTCACACCGGGGAAAAGCCATATTCTTGTGAAGTGTGTAGGTATTCTTGTTCTGAAAGAAAAAATTTAGTTAGGCATGTTAGAACTCACACTGGGGAAAAGCCACATTCTTGTGAAGTGTGTGGGTATTCGTGTTCTGAAAAATTAAAGTTAGTAATGCATGTGAGAACTCACACTGGGGAAAAGCCATATTCTTGTGAAGTGTGTGGATATTCGTGTTCTGAAAAATCAACATTAGTGAGACATATGAGAACTCACACTGGAGAAAAGCCATATTTTTGTGGACTATGTGAATATTCTTTTTCTCACAAATCAAGTTTAGTGAGACATATGAAAACTCACACTGAGGAACGGCCAATGCCGGTTTTGCCACTCAGCAATTGAGAGCCCAAGCCACCTAATGTCTGCATGCCCAATCTCATTGGCAGATGGCCTTTACACTGCCCGTCACAACAAAGTATGTAAGTACCTATATTGGAAGATCTGTGGAGAGATGCAACTTGACAGAGCAATGGACATCTGGGAACATGAACCACCACCGATAACATTAAATGGAAAAGTGATCCTGTTCTATGACAAAGACATACAGACGGGCAGATACATAAAGACAAAGCTATCAAACCAGATACTGTAATATGGAATAAGCCCGAAAGAACTGCGCTCATTATCGATGTAACAGTCCCAAATGATTTTGGCCTTACTAGAGCTGAACGGGAAAAGATAACAAAATATCAGGACCTTAAAAATGATCTCAAAACGACATGGTCTCTGAAAGAAATAAACATTATACCGGTTGTGATAGGAGTAACTGGTTTAATAAAAAAGAACATTCAGAAATACTTAGAAGCAATCCCTGGAAGACCAAGCTGTAATGAGATCCAAATAGCAGTCATAAATGGAACAGCATCTATTTTTAAAAGAGCTTTCGGATATAAATTTGAATCATAACAGAATCAAGTGTTAGCTCCAGAAAGGAGCCCCTTTATATCTTAAAACTTACTGAAGTTAAATAAATAAAAAAATGAGGGAACGGCCATATTCTTGTGAAATGTGTGGAATTTCTTCCCCTTCAAAATCAGATTTAATTACACATATGTCCTCGAGTGTCTCAGGTCTCTCTGTAAAAGGTTTATTAGAACAACCTGGTATGAAGATACTTGTTCCATAGAAGTAAAACCTGACCAAATATTCAAAATCACATAGTATTCACTGCCCAAATAAGATCTCCTCACTATGGCTAACCCACATTAGCTTTGACGAGGAATGGTGCACTTCCCCATGCATGTTACCTCGAGTAAGTGCACGAAGCTGGATACTCCACCAGACTAGATATATTCTTGTTCTGGAATCCAGTAAGACCAAGAGACCAAAATTAAAGATATACTACACCGTATGGAAATCGTTAATTGGGGAGAGGAAAATTATGTTCTCAATTTCTTTACTAACTCAGTGTTTGAGGAATAAAGAACTTAAATGGAACATTCGAATATCTATGTATCTCATATAAAGTTCAAGTGTTAGCCCCAGGTTGTGGGCCCCTTTATTTCTAAGAACTTCGACTGAAGTAAAATAAAACAAAAAGGAAAAGCCACATTCTTGTTAACTGCATGACAAATCAAGTTTAGTCAAACCCATGAGAAACCACTGGGAAACCCATATTAATGTAAAACATGTGAATATTCTTATTCTATAATCTTAATTTTTGTGCATAGTAATAAATATTTTTTTTAATTAATAAGGTTTATCAGAACAACCTGGTATGAAGATACTTGTTCCATAGAAGTAAACGCTGACCAAATATTAAATAAGATCTCCTCACTATGGCTAACCGACATTAGCTTTTACGAGGAATGGTGCACTTCTCCATGCATGTTACCTCAAGTAAGTGCACGAAGCTGGATACTCCACCAGACTAGATATATTCTTGTTCTGGAATCCAGTAAGACCAAGAGACCAAAATTAAAGATATACTATCTATGTATCTCATATAGAGTTCAAGTGTTAGCCCCAGGTTGTGGGTCCCTTTATTTCTAAGAACTTCTACTGAAGTAAAATAAAACAAAAAGGAAAAGCCACAATCTTGTTAATTGCATGACAAATCAAGTTTAGTCAAACCCATGAGAAACCACTGGGAAAAACACTATTAAAACATGTGAATATTCTTATTCTATAATCTTAAATTTTGTACTATGAGAAATATAGCATATTAATAAAAATTTATTTTCATTCAAGTCATGTAATTCAAGGCAAGAAGAAGAGAATATAGTACATAAGAATAAATAGCATTGAGAAATAATTAGTCACAATCAATTAAAGACGAAAATATTATGCATATGTATGACTAGTCTTATTCTAAAATCTTAGTTTTAGTGATTCCTATCAGAATCTTTATGTATCTCGATCGGAATGTATGAGAAAGCATGTAAATTTCAATTATATATAGCATATTAATAATTATATATAGCATATTAATAATTATATATAGCATATTAATAATTACATATAACATATTAATAATTATATATAGCATATTAATAAAAATTTATGTTCATTCAAACCATGTAAGTCAAGTCAAGTAATTCAAGTCAAGCAGAAGAGAATATAGTACATTAGAATAAGCAAAAATTGGTTTAAAACTATGAAGTCTTCAAAAATATAAACATTTTACCAAATGGACTCATAAAGCATTGAGAAATAGTTAGTCACAATCAATTAAAGACGAAAATATTATGCATATATATGACTAGTCTTATTCTAAAATCTTAGTTTTAGTGATTCCTATCAGAATCTTTATGTATCTCGATCGGAATGTATGAGAAAGCATGTAAATTTCAATTATATATAGCATATTAATAATTACATAAAGCATATTAATAATTATATATAGCATATTAATAATTACATATAGCATATTAATAATTATATATAGCATATTAATAATTACATATAGCATATTAATAATTATATATAGCATATTAATAATGATATATAGCATATTAATAATGATATATAGCATATTAATAATGATATATAGCATATTAATAATTATATATAGCATATTAATAATTATATATAGCATATTAATAATTATATATAGCATATTAATAATTATATATAGCATATTAATAATTATATATAGCATATTAATAATTACATATAGCATATTAATAATTATATATAGCATATTAATAATGATATATAGCATATTAATAATTATATATAGCATATTAATAATTATATATAGCACATTAATAAGTATATATAGCATATTAATAATTATATATAGCATATTAATAATTATATATAGCATATTAATAATTATATATAGCATATTAATAATTACATATAGCATATTAATAATTACATATAGCATATTAATAATTACATATAGCATATTAATAATTACATATAGCATATTAATAATTATATATAGCATATTAATAATTACATATAGCATATTAATAATTACATATAGCATATTAATAATTATATATAGCATATTAATAATGATATATAGCATATTAATAATTATATATAGCATATTAATAATTACATAAAGCATATTAATAATTATATATAGCATATTAATAATTACATATAGCATATTAATAATTATATATAGCATATTAATAATTACATATAGCATATTAATAATTATATATAGCATATTAATAATGATATATAGCATATTAATAATTATATATAGCATATTAATAATTATATATAGCATATTAATAATAATATATAGCATATTAATAATTATATATAGCATATTAATAATTATATATAGCATATTAATAATTATATATAGCATATTAATAATTACATATAGCATATTAATAATTATATATAGCATATTAATAATGATATATAGCATATTAATAATTATATATAGCATATTAATAATTATATATAGCACATTAATAATTATATATAGCATATTAATAATTATATATAGCATATTAATAATTACATATAGCATATTAATAATTATATATAGCATATTAATAATTACATATAACATATTAATAATTATATATACCATATTAATAATGATATATAGCATATTAATAATGATATATAGCATATTAATAATTATATATATAGCATATTAATAATTATATATAGCATATTAATAATTATATATAGCATATTAATAATTATATATAGCATATTAATAATTACATATAGCATATTAATAATTATATATAGCATATTAATAATTATATATAGCATATTAATAATTATATATAGCATATTAATAATTATATATAGCATATTAATAATTATATATAGCATATTAATAAAAATTTATGTTCATTCAAACCATGTAAGTCAAGTCAAGTAATTCAAGTCAAGCAGAAGAGAATATAGTACATAAGAATAAGCAAAAATTGGTTTAAAACTATGAAGTCTTCAAAAATATAAACATTTTACTAAATGGACTCATAAAGCATTGAGAAATAATTAGTCACAATCAATTAAAGACGAAAATGTTATGCATATATATGACTAGTCTTATTCTAAAATCTTAGTTTTAGTGATTCCTATCAGAAATATGTTCTATTAATAAAAACATTTTCATTCAAACCATGTCAATTGATCGTTCTAAACAGAAGAGAATATCGTACATCAGAAGAAGCTGTTATACAAAACATCAGGTACAAAGTGTTGTTATTGAAAATATATAAAAATAGACGAATCTTTATTCTTGCAAATCATGTGCATAGTCTTGTAATAAAGTTTAGAATTTCCACTGAGGAAAATGCAAATAAATTTAAATGTAAAGAATAGAAAATAAAAGAATGAACAGCATCTTTATGTATCTCGATTGGAATGCATGAGAAAGCATGTAAATTTCATTCATCCAGGAGCATACACCATCCTCAGCTAGAACAAAAGGGTTGGACGATTTTAAACAAAAAAAGAGTAATGACTATATCTCAATGTAAATAAAACACGGCTAAAATGTCAGAACATGGAAAAATCTCTGCATAGACAAACTACTAAATTTGTGGTAAAATTATTTTTGTCATCAATCTATTTCTGATTGTTGTAGAAAAAAAAACCTTAACGTTGCTTTGATTACCAAAACGCATGAGATAGTGTGCAACACTGGCATTTACTACAATTCTTCGATTGTCATTTGGTAATCAAGAAAACATTACTTTTTATATTAAGATGCGGAATAAGTATAACACGATATTTCACTAAGCAACGATTACAATCCTGCTTTGATTTTCAATAGGCCGTAAATGACAAAGTTCTCTCTGGTTTTCTCTCCTCTGATCTTGAGCGCATGGTACAATGGGGGAAGAGGCAGCTGGTTACTTTTAATGCACATAAAACCAAGCTCCTATCATCAACGCTCTGACCCCCATCTGGCATCAATTGAAATGGATGGCTCTCATCTAAGAGAAGCTCCATGTTTTGATAACCTCCTGGGCTTGACCTTTACTCCTGTCGCTGGAAAAATGGTACGATCCTTCTACCGCTCCATAAGATATCTCACTGATGCTGCGATTCTCTATCTATATAAAAGCTAAGTACGTCCAAGGATGGAGTCCTGCGGCCACATCTGGACAGGAGCTGCTAAAAACAGCTTATCCTGTCTTGACAGTACAAAATAGGCTCCGTGGCTTAGTGGGGGATGTCCTTTTCTCTACCCTGCAACCTCTCTCCCACAGGAGAGACGTGGTGAGCCTGTCTTGGTTTTATCGTTACTTCCATGGCAAGTGCTCGTCTTGACTTCAGTCTCTGATCCCCCCTCGCCAATCTTTCACGATAAACACTTGTCTAGTTGAAACCACTGTCAAAAATTTTCCCCACTCTTTATCTTTATCAAAACCAAAATGTAGATTCTATGAACAAAGCTACTTTCTTAAAAGTGTACGCCTGTGGTACTCTATTCTGTTTGTCCGTTTCCCACCTGACTACAACCTTGATGTCTTCAAGTCCAACATAAACAAAATCCTAATGAATCGCCCCTTTAAGTAATACACTTAATCAAATCTCCAATACTAACGATTACTACGATACTATCCCATTGATTACTGTACACGCAATAACCCTTATACCTGAGTGGCTACCGGACCTTGATAAGTGGTGACTACCTTGTAAAAAAATCCATTTGGTAATCGAGAAAACATTGCTTTTTCATATTAAGATGCGGAATAAAACTATAACACGATATTTCAATAAACAACAATAACAATTCCGAATGTGAACAAATTAAAAGAAATCTTCCGAGTAAAAATCTTTTTTTCCTTTAATCTTAGTTCAAGCTTTATGCCACCTGAAATACAAAATAGTCAAATTACTACGAAACGAATCTCAAATCTATAATCTAGCAAGGTGCCGACTAAAATTAAAATATCTCTTCAGCATGGCTAGCTACAAGGTCATATGAGTTAATGACTGTGGAGCTAGCCCCCCCCCCCGCTTTGGCGGCACGGAGGGCAAGATCAAAGTGTAGTATCTGTTCTTCAGATGGTGCACTTCATTTTCTTGTTCTCTTTCGGTGGAGGAGAAATCCTTCACGACTGAGACAATTTTTATTTTTGTACCTTTTCTCCACGTTAAAAAACGACCCTGGTGTCTAACTCTGTCCCGTGGGGAGGCATAGTAAATAGGTACTATTACTAAGGTTTACAAAATTAACAAGCTGGAGACACCATTAGACCAAACCAAATATTGTCCTGGAATTCACCAAAACAATAAAGTCCACAAAAAAGACATAATATAGTTTAATAGTTTATTGAGAAAACGAATTAGTTACTACCAATTCGCTTACTTTAAGTATTAGAAGTTGGAAATAATGAAATATAAAATATTCAGAAATCAAATGCAATCCTTTCCTTCCCACTAGAACCAACAAATTATATTTGATTTCATCACACGAATGTAAATATCTTTTAAAAAGATATAGTAGATAAAAAAAGTAAACAATCAGTTTATATGAACAAACCTTCATTTGCACAAATCCAATTGAATTGAACAATAAAAAAAGTTGATGCTGATATCGACAATTTAATATGTCTGAATAAAAATCACAAATTTGATAGAAAGAATTCATAAGCAATGTAATGCCCATTCAATAAAAGACAATTGTTTTATATGGTTTCGCTTTTCAAGATATGGAGGAACGAGAAATTTTATATTCGAGACTCAAATACAATTGTTTGATATGGTTTCGCTTTTCAAGATATGGAGGAACGAGAAATTCTATATTCGAGACTCAAATACAATTGTTTTATATGGTTTAGCTTTTCAAGATATGGATGAACGAGAAATTCTATATTCGAGACTCAAATACAATTGTTTTATATGGTTTAGCTTTTCAAGATATGGAGGAACGAAAAATTCTTTATTCGAGACTCAAATGCAATTGTTTTATATGGTTTAGCTTTTCAAGATATGGAGGAACGAAAAATTCTATATTCGAAACTCAAATACAATTGTTTTATATGGTTTCGCTTTTCAAGATATGGAGGAACGAAAAATTCTATATTCGAGACTTAAATACAATTGTTTTATATGGTTTCGCTTTTCAAGATATGGAGGAACGAGAAATTCTATATTCGAGACTCAAATACAATTGTTTTATATGGTTTAGCTTTTCAAGATATGGAGGAACGAGAAATTCTTTATTCGAAACTCAAATACAATTGTTTTATATGGTTTCGCTTTTCAAGATATGGAGGAACGAGAAATTCTATATTCGAGACTCAAATACAATTGTTTTATATGGTTTCGCTTTTCAAGATATGGAGGAACGAGAAATTCTATATTCGAGACTCAAATACAATTGTTTTATATGGTTTAGCTTTTCAAGATATGGAGGAACGAGAAATTCTTTATTCGAAACTCAAATACAATTGTTTTATATGGTTTCGCTTTTCAAGATATGGAGGAACGAGAAATTCTTTATTCGAGACTCAAATACAATTGTTTTATATGGTTTAGCTTTTCAAGATATGGAGGAACGAAAATTTCTTTATTCGAGACTCAAATACAATTGTTTTATATGGTTTCGCTTTTCAAGATATGGAGGAACGAAAATTTCTTTATTCGAAACTCAAATACAATCCTGCTCCAGAAGAAATAATAGCTATTACTACGACCAACAAATAACTACTAAATATTAGTTTGTCACGAAAAATGTACATATCTCAAAAGATGTGATAGAACTCGAGTAAAAACTGCCATTTTCAAAACATTAAAACAATTGATTACTTTACAATTAAATGTCCATAAAACCTATTTAATAGGTAATAGAAATTTACGTTGACGTGAAAATGAGATTTTGTTTATCTTTAGAGATCTATAAAAATAAATTATTTTTAAAGATCCATAAAAATAAATCATTTTTAGAGATCCATAAAAATAAATTATTTTTAGAGATATATAAAAATACGTTATCTTTAAAGATCTATAAAAATAAAACAGTTGAAACAAAAAAATGCAATTTCTCAAACAAGGATTTTTATCAGAAATTACTTATCAACTTGGAATTAAATGTCAAAAGTTAAATTTTCTCAAATGCCTTTCTTATAGATGAGATTTTTATATCGAAATTGCACGATGTCATTGAAGCCAATCATGGGATTCATACTCTGAAGGTATTTTCGAAAGAATGGTTGAATAACGCAACTCCCACAAAATTGATTTTAGCATTGCAATTTATTTAGGATATGATCACCAATGCTTAAATAAATAACGCACTCCTCCCCCAAGAATCATTTATTGTAACACAATATCCCCACCAAAAAATTATTTATTCTAAACTCTAGATCAACTGATAAAAAATGAATTACCTCATTTAATATTGGCATTATTAACCTTAACATTTACCTTAGTTATGACAGTATGTTTTCAAGCTGAAAATTTGGTTATATTGTAAAGCTTATCAAAACTAAGTATTTTATATCTTCTACAATAATTTTATGCACATATTTTAGAAATTAAATATTTTTATCACTATTTAAAGCATTGTAATTTGGATTTTATTTCGGCAAACACATATTGAATTTTCTTATTAATATCATCAATATTCTGATAAAATTTTTATTCAATTATTTAATGTTATTTGATTTGGATTTTATTTCAACAAATACATATTGAATTTTCTTATTAATATCATCAATATTTTGATAAAATTTTTATTCAATCATTGAATGCTATTTGATTTTGATTTTATTTCAACAAACACATATGGAATTTTCTTATTAATATCATCAATATTTTAATAAAATTTTTATTCAATTATTTAATGTTATTTGATTTGGATTTCATTTTTACAAATACTACACGTTTACTGAATTGTCTGTTGGATACCATTAATATTCTTGCAATATTTTTTTTACAAGTATTGTAATATGTTCATGTTTTCTAATTTCATTGTCATCCTTCAATTGTTCTGTATTTTTTTTTAATTCTATATTTTCAATTAGATTTGTATAAGTATTTCTCGGCTGAATAACCTCGATATTCTGAAAATAAAGTTATTTATCACCGTATAACTTTGTTCTTTTATTGATCATAATCTATCCCCACCATAATAATAATGTAATTTATAAATTTAAATGTAGCTGCATTGTGGACTACGTGGGTCGGATGTTGTTATGACTTCATAGTAGAGTTCAATTGCGCGTAACTAGCAAAATCAGGAATAGAACTTATCTACAGAGTATTTTTTATAAAAACAACCGGTTCTTCTATAGCTGAAAATTTGCTTAAAAAGCTGGCATGTGCTACGATTTTTAGCACTGACTTATTCACAATTCTGAGTCATGCTCATTCGATCTATCACCTGGAGATCTTGGAGACTATTCACGTTTGTTTGAAAAAACCTTATTTCTGCCAGAAGAGGGGATGTCTCTTAGATTTGAACGTGATCAGTCTCAAAGTGATATCAAAAGATAATTTTAAAAAGAGGCAATGCAGATGAGTTTTAAAAGAAGGGGTGATTCCTCTAAGGAAAGTAACTCTATTTTACTAAATACGACGGTTGAAAAGAACTTGCTTGTGAAGAGTGCGACGTTTGCGAGAAGAAAGAACTGATTCGTTCAACTTTGAAAAGAATTTTTGGCGTTTCTATCACTTAACACAAATTACTTAGGTTGTCGCCGCACAGGAGAACGCTATCTCGGCTATTATGGCTTTCGGTCCAAGACTCATACTTTTTGTGCGCTTTTGCGCATGCTCGTCACATATTCAATACTAGCAAGGACACCCGGAGTAGCTTGGGATCTTATAAGACAATGAGAAAAATTTTGAACATACCTGTTATTCTTAAAACAGAGGAAGTTTTATGGCTATGAATCATTTGCCATCTATAGCAAAATAATATTTTACCTACCTGTTTTCTTATTAAGACAAATTGTAAACAATAAGATGTGAGAGCAGGTGTCTGACTCTTGTTTTGGTTCTGTTGTTGGTGTGGGGGATCCCTGATTGTAGATGGATTCCCTTTATCAGAAGGCTGTTGATTGTCTGACTGATTATTGTAGTAAGTCTAGAAGGGCGTCATCTGCAGATCGTACAGCTTAATGAAAACGATCAATGACAAGGGCATGTTTTATAAGCACATTTAAGACATTAAAATGAAGCACGCCAAAAAGCAGGTTATGAACATTACATCTATACAAGGAATATTTATTTACACAGAAGATTACGAACATTATATATACAAAGAATATTTATTTACACAGAATATTACAAACATTACATATATGCAAGGAATATTTATTTATACAGAAGATTACGAACATTACATATATACAAGGATTATTTATTTACACAGAAGATTACGAACATTACATATATACAATGAATATTTATTTACACAGATTACGAACATTACATATATACAAAGAATATTTATTTACACAGAAGATTACGAACATTACATATATACAAGAAATATTTATTTACACAGAAGATTACAAACCTTACATATATACAAGGAATATTTATTTACACAGAAGATTACAAACATTACATATATACAATGAATATTTATTTACGCAAAAGATTACGAACATTACATATATACAAGGAATATTTATTTACACAGAATATTACAAACATTACATACAGACAAGGAATATTTATTTACACAGAAGATTACGAACATTACATATATACAAGGAATATTTATTTACACACAATATTACGAACATTACATACAGACAAGGAATATTTATTTACACAGAAGATTACGAACATTACATATATACAAGGATTATTTATTTACACAGAAGATTACGAACATTACATATATACAAGGAATATTTATTTACACAGAAGATTACAAACATTACAGAACATTTTAAATATTTGCCTATTCTTACAATTGAAGCTCGGTATGTGTGGCTAATTTCAGTGGGGTCTAGACAACCTTCTCTCCGTGATAAGTAAAGCCTGTCCATGCACTGATGTTTATAAATGATTTTATGAAGGGTCAGCATTTTCCGAGTTTTTACGTCAAGGTTATTGATGCAGTTCGGTGGCCAATTAATTATGCCAAATCAATCAGAGACAACGGGTATTGCCAATTATTTGATGGCAGTAATTTTGTTTTTTGGTGATAGTTATGATGAGAGAATTTTTTTAAGTCGGTTGAAGCATTCTCCCTACACTTTTACTCTTATCTTTCCATGTTTAAGTGTCTCATTTTCCTTTACTCCCAGGCATTTATAGACAGTCTCCTCTTCAAGGTCTTCAATAGAGCCATTGTCAAGATTAAAATGTTTTGATGCTGACTTTCTTCGTTTCTTTTTGGTGCACTTAACGCATTTGTCTAATTATAACCCCATGCAGCTGTCCTCTGTACAAGTTTTAACAATGCCTATCACGGAGACAAGTTGTTTATCGGATTCTGCATAGAGTTTCAAATCGTCCATAAAGAGTAGATAGTTTACTCTTTTATTTTCGTCCTTCTTTCTGCCCATGCTGAGATTGTATCCAGCATCGGATCGTTTAAGTATCTTACTTAATGGATCCATTGTGAGGCAGAAAAGGAGCGGTGAGAGGCTGTCCCCCTGGAATATTCCTCGCTTGATCTTTATGTTTGGGGTCTGTATCCTTCCTTCCGTGTGCTGTAATGTAATTGAGGTGCACCATCTGGCATTTGTTTTTGAAGGAATGATGTAATACCAATGTGCACATTGTACAAATCCAAACAGCGAAGTATCCAGGAATGAGGTATACTGTCAAAGACCTTTTTGTAATCAATCCAGGCCATTGACAGATTTCTTTGTCGTCTCCTGCAGTCATCTAATATGGTTCTGTTTACAAGGAGTTGGTCTTCTGTGCCTAGCTTTTTCCTCGTACACCCCTCTGCTCACTTTCAAGGTAATCACCAGCAATGAGATGGTCGTATGTTGCATCGGCGATTATCCCTGTTAGGAGCTTGTATGTTGTTGTGAGGTAGCAGATTGCTTTATATTTGCAAGCCATGTGGGTGTCCTCATTTTTGGGAATAAGTGATGTACTGCCTACAGTAAGCCACTCAGGCGGCTATTCCTCTCCACTAATGATTCTATTAAATGCGTTAGCATAGTGATGATGAAGCGTGCTCAGTTTTTTCAGCCAGAAATTAGTATGTGGTCATCTCCTGGTGTCTTGAAATTACTGCATTGAGCTACCTTCCTGCAGACAGCTTCCTTGGTAATTTTCAGAGCAGGCATCATTTCTTTCTCCTTGTTCTCCTCTTTGATGGTATTTATACAGTTGTTTTCTTTATGTACTTTAGTGTCCTCATAGAGTGGCTTCCAGAAGTTTTCAATTTGTTCTTGTGTTGGTGGGGAGCTCACCTTTATGTCTTCTTTAACGAGGCTCCTATAGACCATTCTTAGATTTGTTGCAAAAAGTTTATCCTTTTTGCTTCAAAGTTTTTGGTTTTATTTTTTATTTGTGCAACTAAGGCTTTTCTTTCAGCCTGATGTTCTGCCATCTGGAGGGAATAGTAAGTTAATAATCAGTTTTACACTTATTCACCTTCTTATTTAGTTTTTTGCATAGGGTTTCCCAGGATAGGAATGCATATATATGGTCAGTTTCCTTTCGGAGTTTATCTATTTTTTGCTGGAGTTTTCGTTTCTAGGCTGGGTTATATGATATAGCATTAATGTTTCCTCTTTTACTCTCTTGCTGTTGGGGTAAGTTTTAAATGAATAAACCAAGCTGTCCCGTATATTGTATGATTTATTTCACTCAGTGGTGCATTAATTGGAGTGATTATTTCGAGGGCATCGTTGACTTTTGAAACAAGCACCTTGAAGGATTTATTCATAATAATTTTTACCAATCTGGGCCGATCTTTAACAGCCAGACCTCGTGCTATTTCTATCCTGTTGGCCAGCTCTTCCTCTAGTTCCAACTGGTTCGCGTACAGTGTTACATCTTCAAGTGGGACATACTGTTGGCATGTCTGTCCATATTTAAATTGTTTTGGGTCTGATTTGACAAATGACGTTTTTAGCCATTTCATGGATATATTTTTAGCTGGGATATTTGCTAAACAGGAAATACATTGCTCCTCAAAGAATTAGACTTCTGACATGTTAACTTTTCCTTCTCAATCTCCTTCTTGTTTGGGAAGTGGTACTTAAACATATTTTGCCATTGCTTACAACTTTTTGCGAATTTTTGATATTTTATATTTGCGTATTCCAAGGACCAAATCAATGTCCATTTTTCTCCCTATTCCACTGGCTTTGGGCAAATTCAGGAGTGTAAAATTTGGTGAAATCAATCGATGCTTCACTAAAATCTTTCTTAATGTACTCTCTAAAAAGATTTTAAGAGATATTTATGTATTGTAGATGAATTGAAAGTAAATTCTTAGTTGTAGTTAGTGATGTTTTTTTCTTTTGTTAAGGGTTAAGATTTTAATTGAGCCTCAAATACTGTGTTTTTTCCTCCCCTATTTTTCATACCTTGAATATGCGAAACAGTGAAAAATAATTTTCATCTCCTAAATAGACCACTTTACTTGGTTATAGTGTCTTTTCCTAGGAGTCTTTGTTTTCTCTTGCCGGATTTCAGGACTAGAATTTGACTTGTCTGGTGGAGTGTCCAGCTTAGTGTTGTTACTTGTGGAAACATCACTAGAAGGTGAACCGTTATTTTCTCTCATATAACCTAGTACCTAGCAATGCTGAGGGAACTTTTTATTCTGGACGACGTCCTGCCAGTTTGTTGATTTAGTTTTATTTTTCATTTTGATTTAAATGTTAATATATGATCAGGGTTTACATAAAATTGAAAGTATCTCACTTCAATCAAGGTTGCAACTCTATCTGACTTATTCCATATAACTATGTCAGGTTTCACACCAGCATTTTCAAGGTAGGTGGCTGTAGGGATTACATGGTCGTAATGTATGGTATATAAGTTATTTCCAACTGTTCTTTCAGGTTGATGTAGTGTGAGTTTTCATATGACTCACTAAATTTGATTTTTGAGAACAAGAATACCCACACACTTCACAAGTATGTGTCTTTTCCCCAGTGTGTGTTCTCATATGTCTCACTAATGTTGCTTTTTCAGTAAAAGAATATCCACACACTGTACAAGAATGTGGCTTTTCCCCAGTGTGAGTTTTCATATGCCTCACTAATGCTGATTTGTCAGTAAAAGAATATCCACACACTGTACAAGAATGTGGCTTTTCTCCGGTGTGAGTTCTCATATGTATCACTAATGTTGATTACTGAGAACAAGAATACCCACACACTTCACAAGTATGTGGCTTTTCCCCAGTGTGTGTTCTCATATGTCTCACTAATGTTGCTTTTTCAGTAAAAGAATATCCACACACTTTACAAGAATGTGGCTTTTCTCCAGTGTGAGTTTTCATATGTCTCACTAATGTTGATTTGTCAGTAAAAGAATATCCACACACTGTACAAGAATGTGGCTTTTCTCCGGTGTGAGTTCTCATATGCCCCACTAAATTTGATTTTTTAGTAAACGAATATCCACACACTTCACAAGAATGTGGCTTTTCCCCAGTGTGAATTCTCATATGACTGACTAAATTTGATTTTTTAGTAAACAAATATCCACACACTTCACAAGAATGTGCCTTTTCTCCGGTGTGAGTTCTCATATGTTTCACTAATCTTGATTTTTCAGTAAACGAATATCCACACACTTCACAAGAATATGGCTTTTCTCCGGTGTGAGTTCTCATATGTCTCACTAAATTTGATTTTTGAGTAAACGAATATCCACACACTTTACAAGAATGTGGCTTTTCCCCAGTATGAGTTTTCATATGTCTCACTAATTTTGATTTTTCAGTAAACGAATATCCACACACTTTATAAGAATGTGACTTTTCCCCAGTATGAGTTTTCATATGTCTCACTAAATTGGATTTTTCAGTAAAAAAAAATCCACACACTTCACAATAATGTGCCTTTTCCTTCATATGTTTATTCATATTTAAACTTAATTGCTCCTGGAGCAAGATTATCACTACCAAGTTATAAACAAATTTTAATCTGGAGTTGTTGATGCAAATTAGATGCTAAATAAATTTCAATTTGTATCACTTACTTTATTTTATAAGAGATATGTCGTTGTGTAAAAGTTAAAATATTCTCTTTTATAAATAAGGAGATTTTTCTGAAATGTTAAATTCGATTTCTTATTATTTATAAAAACATTACACAAAAATTTCACAAATTTAAATATGTGTGACGTTCTTATCACTATTTGCTAAACAATCCAGATAAAAAAAACCTCTTCACGCATATATGTCTAATAAAGTTGTGTGCAGCCGTTTTTGTTGTCAGTCACGTAAGGAAATAATTGTGTATAGAATACTGTTTAAGGTAAAGGATGGTCCCTTAATATTCATTAAAAACATTCAAGCAGGAACATCTGCAAATAAAAAATAAATGAAATATTTTAATATGATTGTTTATTTTAATCGTGCCAACAAAACAAGAAACATAACTTTATAAAACATTTAAAAATCACAGAAATACACACTTAATTCACATTCATATTTTTTAAATGTAAAATACTATTCATGGTATTGTGTAATAGATAAAGGAATTATGCAATTAATAAAGTAAAATAAACAATAATATAGTAAGAATTTGTAGGATCAATAAACATATAACTACCATGCTACTACTGATAATAATAAAAATATATTTCTAACAATAGAAATATAAGTGTTTAATACAGGAAAAATGATTTCAAATACTCAGCTTTCGTTTTAAGTCGTATGAGTGCATTATTATCATTCCCATATTTTATCATCCAAATGATAAAAGCAGTATAATAATAGATTATCACAATTTCATTTTTTTAATTAACGTCTGATAATACATATTTGTATACGAAAAAAGCCACCGAAAGATGAGAATTTGGTACCTTACCAAACCTTATAGAATTGATATTCTTAGTAGTTATTTTTAATTTTGATTAAAATATTGTTTAATTTTTGAAATTCAACAAATTGTTACTAGCATTCAACAAATTATTTCATCCACGTTTTTAGTGTATTTTTATTATTTATATATTTTTATTTTCTTTATGATTTTTTATCAGAATAATTTTCACCTTCTAATAGTATGGATTAGTAAAATGTATTAATGTTGAAATCTTTCTCTCTATTTTTTAAAATTTTTCTTCATCTTTTTCCTCTAGGGAGTGGAACATTCAACCAGATGTGTAATATTTACGCCTATTTTAGTTAGTCCAACCAGGAGATCTTTTTAGGATTCTAACCGTCCCTTTCAGTGCAATCGTTTGTATTTCACTTGAACTTCGTTAACCAGTTATGTTTGTTTAAAGCTAAATATGAATTTAAATATGGCCTTAAAATGAGTCTAATGGTCTATGGACTAATCTTCTTTCATTCTTCTGCATATTAATGTTGTATCTATAACCAGTAGATATTTTATTGTCGGTAAAGCTTTTTATTTCGTTTTAAAATTACGTTTCTTTTTCTTACTGGATTTTGGATTTTTATGTCTTTAAAACTTTTCTAACCAGCTTAAAAATTACGTTTCGCTTTTAGATTTTGATGTATTTTAACCCTTTCTAATCAGCTTAAAAATGACGTTTCCTTTTTTAGAGCAAATAAAAATTACGTTTCCTTTTTTAGAGCAAATAAAAATTACGTTTCCTTTTTTAGAGCAAATAAAAATTACGTTTCCTTTTTTAGAGCAAATTAAAATTACGTTTCCTTTTTTAGAGCAAATAAATTTATTCTTTGATGATTAAAAGTCTGATGATTTCATTGGGTTATGAAACATGTGAAAGTGTAAATCATTTCAATTGAGTTTAATAAACAATTAATTTTAATAAAATTTTAATTAATTTATTATTAAACAATTAATTTTAATAAACGTTGCAATTTTAAGATATGCTTATTGAATATATACATTATAAACGTATATTGTTTTAAGGAAAATGTGCATATGCGTGTGTGTGTGACAATCTTGATGTAATATTTGTCATTGTTATAATGAGATAAATATATCTAGGTTCATCAGAAAACGTCTGTTTCTTGCCTTCCTAAAGCAAATGCATATACTGTATATATATATATATATATATATATATATATATATATATATATATATATATATATATATATATATATATATATATATATATAGTATATTAATATTTGTATATAGGAATACTTGATATAGGAAAATGTAAATTCAATACAACTCTCAACACTTTCTTAAAAGAGACTTATTTAATGCAAAAAACGAAACTAATTCGGTTGAAAAAATCTACAGTAAAATATGTACATTTATCTTTTATTAGTTTTACTTGTTTTCCATATATATTTCTCAAATTTAAAGCATATTATTAAAATTTATAAATTGTTTAAGGAAATCCGTTTATCGCTAATTCATTTGAACATAGAAATTGTTGTTACTCATCAGCGAGTTAATATTTAATCTTTAACTATTGATTAAAACAAAATTGTTATTAAATAATTTGTTTACACAATTAACATAGTAAGGATATTAAATAGCCTACTGAAACCTTGCTAGAAAATTACATAAGAGTATCCTATACGTCTACAAAGCTCAGATAACTATATGTATTGTGTATTGTTGCCAAATATGGCTTCATGCAACTATCAAGACAATATTTGTCTTAGAATTCTTAAAAAGTCTCAAGTATACGCTCTGCACCAACGTACTTACTCCTGATCAATGGGACAAACATCAAAATCCAACCATTCTCCTCTGTTCATGCTTGTAAGGCTTCTATTGTTTGAGACGAAAATAGTGAAAATTGGGGTTGGAATGTTTTATCTGAAAATATTTGTTCATTCTTAATTTATCTGAACGTTAAAATTATTTGGAATCATAGACGTTTAACTTATAAGCGAGTTTAATGTTTTATATTTAAATATTTGTAAGACAAAATATTTAAATTATTAACATATAACAAATATTTAACGTAATTATATTATTTTGATTTTTAACTAAACATTTGATAACAATACAACTACCACATGTAGGTTGATATTTCTTTGCTTGGGACAATTACATTTTCTATTTCTTCTCGTGTATTTCTCAATGTGTCAATTCTATTATCCCAAACCAATGAAGAAAAATATCTGTTCATCTCTAATTCAGCTTAACATATTTTTTTAAACTTAATCACATGTAAGAACGGCACATTTAATAATAAATCTATAAAAATGGTTTTATATTTAGAAAGTTTATTCTGTTTCCTATTTTTTTAGGAATATAGTTTTTAGCGATTTAATATTGAATTGTTACAGTGAAAACAGACGCAATAGAATTCCACAAGTGTACAGCTTTGAATAGCCATCACTAATATTATATAGTTGTTAATACTAATAATAGCGACTTTAATGCAACAGAATCAGATTCTTATTTTTTACTTTTATTTGTAGAAATAATCAGCAAATTTAAGAATAAATCTCTACAAATTGTATTATATTCAGAAAGTTAATTCTTTTTTCTTCTATTTTTAAGGAATATAGTTTTTAGAGATTTTATAGTGAATTGTTATAGGCAATAAAAACAGACGCAATAGAGCTCCACAAGTCTGCAGCTTTGAATAGAAAGGTACTGGAATATGATGATGTATTATAACGAGGTACCTGAACATAGAATTGATGAAGAGCAACACTAGATCAACAAGTCAAACAAGTTAATCTTTTTTTCTGTATCTTGCCGATATTTAATGTGCATTAATTGTTGGTTTGTGTAGACAGAGCGGCAAGCAATGCTGATTGTAGTGAATTTGTACTTACAACAAGCTTGTTAACTACTTTAAATGGTTGTCCCTTTACCGTCGAGTATTAACGACTTTAAAGTGGTTCTGCCTTATACCGATGAATATTTTGATGGTTGTTACACCTAATGTTTTCATATTATTATCATTATTATTGAGTTTTTATTGAATTAAATAGTATTTTATATGATTAACATTATTATTGGGTTTTTATTGAATTTAATATGTAGTGAATTTGTCCTTACCACAAGCTTGTTAATGACTTTAAAGTATTTCACCCTTTACCGTTGAAAGTTTTGAGGATTGTTACACCTAATGTTTTCATATGATTATTATTATTGAGTTTGTTATATTGAATTAAATATTATTTCATATAATTATAATTAATATTGAGCTTTTATGCAATTAAATATAATTTCATATAATTATCATTATTGAGTTTTTATTGAAATATTATTTTATATGATTATCATTATTATTGAGTTTTTAGTGAATTAAAGATTTCATATGATTATCATTTTTATTTAGCTTTTTATTGAATTAAATATTATTTCAAACGATTATCATCATTATTGAGTTTTATTGAATTAAATATTATTCCATATAATTATCATTATTATTGAATTTTTATTAAATTAAATATTATTTCATATGATTATCATTATTATTAATTTTTTTATTGAATTAAATATTATTTCATATGATTATCATTATTATTAATTTTTTTTATTGAATTAAATATTATTTCATATGATTACCATTATTATTGAGTTTTTATTGAATTAAATATTATTTCATATGATCATCATTATTATTGAGTTTTTATTGAATTAAATATTATTTCATATGATTATAATTATTATTAATTTTTTTTATTGAATAATATATTATTTCATATGATTATCATTATTATTAATTTTTTTATTGAATTAAATATTATTTCATATGATTATCATTATTATTAATTTTTTTATTGAATCAAATATTATTTCATATGATTATCATTATTAATATTTTTTTATTGAATTAAATATTATTTCTTATGATTATCATTATTATTGAGTTTTATTGTTTAATTGAATATTATTTTATATGATCATCATTATTATTGAGTTTTTATTGAATTATGATTTTCATGATTTTACTATTTTTTTGCCTGTTTTACAAGTATTTTAATGGTATATACTCTGACGAACTACAAGCTCTTGTACCCCCTTAATGAAAATCCTCCCGGCAAGCAGCAAAGTCCCACCCTTACACAGTAGAGATCCCTAGATGTATGAAAGCCTTCTATTCTAATAGTTTCTTCCCAACAACTGCTAGACTAGGTGTAGACTTTGTGAAAAAATATTGAATAATTCTACCCCTTGTCTTTCCAAGCTTATAACTACTCGAAAAATGTAATTCAACCCCTAATTTTTTTTTAGTTAAAGGAGCAAGGACCGAGGTTTCAATTAAAAGAAAGAGAAACAACATGGATTTAAAAAGAAAGGTGTTACACTTCGGACTTTACAGGTACAATTCTAAGAAACACTACTTTTTTGTTTTAAATTTGAATATATTATTTATTGATCTTTTTCCTTCAATTTGTGATATATAAAACTTTGGTGAGTAAATTAATTATTTACTTTGTAATAGACATTTGAAAATGGGGGCATAAATTAAAAAAAAACGTTTGTCTAAAATATTATATTCAGTTTATTGGAAAGAGCATAAACATTCACATTGACCCTGAAAATATCGTAAAAATATAATCAATAGAAAAATTTTGATAGATTTTTAAATTTTAAAATTGAAAAATACTGAACTCGTAAAACTCAATTGCATTACTGTTTTTTTTTTTTATAAAAAAATATATTTCTATGACTTTTTATACAACTTTAATAATTTATTTTGGAAGTATGATCCATAAAGAAAATAAACAACCCACTTTTAAAAGAGAAATTACGAGTTTTTATAAATATTATATTCGAAGTTTCGTGTTAAGGGTGTCAAAAATTCCTACAAAAATTCTGATACACCTACTGCTAGACTTAAAAATTCTCTTCTGGCTTCCTGCTTCCCCAACTGTACTGACATGCAGAAGTTCAAATGTAATGTAAACAAACATTTTGCTGATGAACTCCCTACATAGTGTCCTTGCAACTTAGGTCCCTGATAGTAGCCCCTACATCAAAGTGCCAATGTGCCGTGTTTTGTGTAATTAAAAAAAAACGGGTAAAACCAAACAGGAGACCCATGTAAAAAAGTAAATTTATTGGACTTAAGGAGTCGGAGTTGGATAAAACAAATTTCGACTCCGACTCCTAGTACTCTTAGAAATGCAAATCAAATAAAATTATTGTGTTTATGATAAACATTATGATTTAGTTACATAATAGATAATTGTGGACATAAAACTACATCGAAAAGAAACAAAAAAAATCTAAAAAAAAAAAAATCTTTAAAAAAAACGAAAAAACTATGCTGGTTTCGATTGTTAATATTTACAAATTATGTTGTTCTATATTAAGTTTCTGTTAATTAGTAATGCCCAATAAATGAGAGATCATTTTATGTAAACTTTATTGAATAAAATTATCCTTATTCGAAAATCCCACATATTGAATAAAATATCAAAATTCAAACAATTCTCTAGCGACATATTAGATAAATGTGGACAGAAAACTCTTTCTAAACACACACACACACACACACACACACACACACACACACACACACACACACACACACACACACACACATATATATATATATATATATATATATATATATATATATATATATATATATAACAGTTTCGTGTTCAGTTGTTTAACAATTCAACCAACTTCGAATCAAATTATTGTGTTTATGGTAAACATTAGGATTTTCGCAGAAATTACGTAAATTTTACTTAAATAAACACCTTTTTAGTCACGAAATCCATATATTTTTTTAATGTTCAATATTATTGGAAGAATCAATATTTTTTGGACGATTGAAAAAAAAAGAGTTTCAGATTATTTTAAAAGTTATTGAATGGGAATTTTTAAAGCGTAAAAAATAACTTACTTTTTATATTGGATTGCATTAAAAAATAAACTTATTTTCATATTTAAAATTATTTTAAAGTTGTTGAATAATATTGTTATAAAGTGAAAAAAATAAACTTACCTTCCATTCCAGGAAGTTAAACCGAAAAAAAAAATCGTTTTTCTTTTGTGTCCAACGCAGAAAATTTGTTTGTTTGTTAGGATTTCTTAATATAATCTTTAGTAAATTGATACAAATGTTGTTTTGTGTGTCCAATTCATTAAGCAATTAAATATATGAAAATATAAAAGAATCAAAATTAAAAGATGAAAAACACGATTTAAACGTGAAATTATTATAAGAAGAAAAAAATCAACTGCTTCAGAACAAAGAACTTTTGTTCATCGTAAAACGGTGTAATCATTATTTTGTTCCTCGTGTAAAAGATTGAACATTTCATTATGATTTGGATTAGTCGAACTACTGTTTACATCCAAGATGAGAACAGTAATCCAAATAATCCAAATATAAAAAAATGCAAAACTGAATATTTCACATAAACAATTCAAAAAGGTAAGAATTGAACAAATAGCGAAGTCAATCAAATAACAAAAACTACAAGAAACAAAACAATAATCACATGATTACATTATGAAAATTGCGACTTATTTTTATCAGATTCGATTCCGTTAACTTTATGATAATCTTAACTTATAATTCCAGACTTACACCTGACGTTTTGCATCAAATGACTGACGATGGAAGTGTAGTACCTGTTTCTAGTTTGTGTGATCATTTCAGCCATGTGTCGCGTTATCACCATTTTGGCTTTACTTGCCATGTTTTGCTTTTTGTGCCCTCCCATATATTACCGCCTCCTTTGATAGAGAAGTAACGCAATGGTGTAAAACGTCCCGACTCGCAGATGTGAATCTGAGAAAAAGAAAATTAACAACATTCAGATCGCCGAGTAATTTGCTTGAACCATACATGATTATTAATTTATATATATATATATATATATATATATATATATATATATATATATATATATATATATATATATATATATATATATATATATATATATATATATATATATTCGGTACGGGCAAAAATGACCGGACAAAAAGCCGATTTATCATAATATTTTTGTAGGTTTCCGACTACCTTTTGATTATATTTGAAAGATTAAAGACTAAACTCAATTTCCAAAGGGAGGGAAATATTTGTACACGGGAAAAATTCAGCTAAATTTTGAGACTAAATAAATTCATTGTAAAAATCCTTTAAAAGATAAATAAAAAATAAAGCCTTTGATAGGGTATGGCATAAAGGTTTACTTCATAAGATCGCTAGCTATGGTATAGCTGGAAAAGTCTTCTCAATTATTAAATCATTTCTTTCTGATAGGTTCATAAGAGTAGTAGTTGAGGGGCAAAAATCAGAAGCTCACAGTATTAATGCCGGTGTCCCTCAGGGATCCATCCTGGGCCCAACTCTTTTCCTGATCTACATTAATGATCTTCCAAATCATATCCTTACATCATTTGTAGACATTTATGCTGACGACACTAACATTTATGGTACAACATCTAAGACAGTAAACGACCAAGTTCTCTCCAATTCTCTCTCCTCTGATCTTGAGCACGTAGTACAATGGGGAAAGGAGTGGCTGGTTATTTTTAATGCATCTAAAACCAAGCTTCTCTCTTTACATCATCAAAATTCTAATCCACATTTGGCATCAATTGAAATGAATGGCTCTCGTCTTCAGGAGGCCTCAAGTTTTGACAAGCTTCTGGGCTTGACCATTACTCCTGATCTTAAATGGAACACGTACATCAAATCTGTTGCCAAGGCCGCTGGAAAAATGGTGGGATCTTTTTATCGATCCGGTAGATATCTCACTGCTGATGCTATTCTCTATCTATATAAGAGCCAGGTACGTCCAATGATGGAATACTGTTGCCACATCTGGGCAGGAGCTGCTAGAAAGGACTTGTCCTGCCTTGATAGAGTTCAAAATAGACTTCGTAGCCTCGTAGGAGATGTCCTTTTCTCCTCCTTGCAACCTCTATCTCACAGAAGAGATGTTACGAGTTTGTCTCTGATGTATCGTTATTTTCATGGAAAGTGTTCAACTGAGCTTCAATCTATGGTCCCCCCTCGCCAAACTTTCACAAGAAACACTCGTCTAGCTGTAAACACTATCAATAATTTCCCCCACTCTTTATCTGTGCCTAAACCTAAACGTAGATTCCATGAACAAAGCTTCTTTCTTAGAACTGCACGCCTGTGGAATTATCTTCCGTTTTCCTGCTTTCCGGATGACTACAATATGGTTGTGTTCAAGTCTAAAGTAAATAAGTTCTTGATGAGCCGTTCCATATAAGTTATCAAATTTACCAAATTTTCATTACTAATGATTACTATATTGTCCAATTTCTACTATACACTCTTTAACCCTTATCCTTGAGTGGCCTTTGGGCCTTGATAATGTGGTGATGCCTATGTAAAAAAAAATTAGTTTTCTTTTCTTTTTTTTACACAGTGGTCACCACTTATCAAGGCCCGGAAGCCACTCAGAGATAAGGTTTATTGCAAGTACATTGCGTTAGTGTGGAGATTTGATGAAGTGTTTACTTAAGGGGCGGTTCATAAGGAATTTGTTAACGTTGGACTTGAACACATCCAAGTTGTAGTCCGGTGGGAAGCAGGCAGACGGAACAGAGTTCCACAGGCGTGCAGTTCTACAAAAGAAGCTTCTTTCATGGAATCCACGTTTTGATTTAGGCACAGATAAAGAGTGGGGGGAAATTTTTCACAGTGGATTCAGCTAGACGGGTGTTTTTCGTGAAAGATTGGCGATGAGGGACCAGTGATTGGAGTTCAGACAAGCAACTGCCATGGCAATAACCATAAAACAAGAATAGGCTCGTAACGTCTCTTTTGTGGGACAGAGGTTGCAGGGTAGAGAAAAGGGCATCCCTCACTAAGCCACGAAGTCTATTTTGTACTCTGTCGAGGCAGGATAGGCTGTTTTTAGTGGCTCC
Organism: Euprymna scolopes; assembly: GCF_053919585.1. NCBI lineage: Eukaryota > Metazoa > Mollusca > Cephalopoda > Sepiida > Sepiolidae > Euprymna > Euprymna scolopes. The sequence continues at coordinate 158,851,890 of NC_136527.1, read as the reverse complement.
TGTCTAGATATGGCAGCAGTATTTCTATCCTTGGACGTACTTGGCTTTTCTGGGTCTATTTCAAATATAATTAATGGGGTAAAGTCATAAGATATTGAATTAAATTTAAAAAAAACACCTTGTTTGAACAAAACATAAATTAATTAGCCAAAAACCGAGTGATTCTTGCGTTCGCAAAACGCAACAAACTAAAATGTTGTAAACAGGAAAATTACGAAAGCCCAAAATTTCAGGCAGTCGAAAGACTGTGAAAATGACGTCATGTAATTAAAAGTGGGGAAAGTTCTGTTTTTTCCAGTCGCGCATCCGTACATCCCTTTTCTGAACGTTTGTATTAATGTTTGCATATTTTAATTTAATTATTTTTCTATGATCCTATTTTTAAATTATTTTTTAAATTATTTTTCAATATTATATAAAAAAAAATGTTACGCCGAAAGTTTCACATTTTTGCGAGCAAGGAAATTAGTAAAATCTTGCTTATAAAAATTAGGCGAAATTTGTAATTTAAAAAAGTAGAAGCATTTTTTGCAATTATATTTTTTTTTTTGTGTGTGAAAATATTAAATAAGCAATGCTTAATTCAATGGTAATATCGATAGTTCGAGAAATTCATTTTTCTTCGAGTTTTATAGAATTCATTAATACGGATTTAGGGACCTTTTTCGTAATGTTTCTATGAAAATTATTTTATTTTATTTTTATTCTTACAAATTACGATGCTTTATTTATATATAAAAAAGCAAAAATAACGTATTGCGTTTTTTATTTACTACTGAAAACCATAACTTTATTAAAGGTATTTTTGTTAAAACAAAATAATACATTTCCACTAAGATTCAAATAAAAAATAATTTGTTCATTATATTCCGCGACCATTATTTGATAAATACTGAAAATTTCATTAAAATTGGTTAATTTCCTGATTTTTGCTGATTAAGGGAAGGGTCAAAATGTTTATACGTTTTGAGCATCGGTATTCATTTTGTCCGTACCTAAATAATCCAAACTTATGAACGGACACTTTTATACGAGGAACGAAATAATAATTACACCGTTTTACAATGACCTAAATCATTGTCCCTTAGCAGTTGATTGTCTCTTTAAATAATTCACAATTTTTTTATGTGAGGATTATTTAAATTATTTGTATTACTGTTCTCATCTTGGATGTTGATTGTGGTTCGACTAATCCAAAAAAAAATAATGAAATGATCAATCTTAAAAAAAATAAAATCTGTTTTTTTTTTTATAGAAAATAAAGATACAAAGAATAAGTGGCAGTCTTACAGTTAACTCCCGGCAAAGTTCGACAACTTTAGAAGGGTAACATCAGTATTTTACACCGTCAAATCACGAATATTATGGATTATTAGTTTTAAAATAAAACTAAAAATTATTAAAGTTTTAAACAAAAAAAATATGTAATTAATATTTAATAAAATGTGGAGACCATTCTCATCTTCCTTTTCAAATGTGATCAGAATCCCTCCTTCCTTTTCACATGTGACCAGAATCCCTTAACTGGAGGGATTCTGGTCACATGTGAAAAGTTAAAAAGTAAGATGAGAATGGTAGCGACTAATGAAAATTTGTTCCATTCCCATCTAATGGAAGAGTTGTGGAGACGGCGTGAGAAAGGACACGCATTTCCACGAATTATTAAATACATAAAACAACAAAACACTTTTTAAGAAATGTTTTATTTTCAAAGTTGTTTTCTTTTGTATAAATTTATATTTTGTTACGTGGTTCATTACTTAAGATTTTATTTTGTTCGTTTTTCTGTTAAGACAATAATACACTTTCTAAAAATTGTTTCATTTTTCTGTTAAATAAATAGTTATAGATATATAAAAACAGCCTATCCTGCCTTGACAGAGTACAAAATAGACTTCGTGGCTTAGTGGGGGATGAACTTTTCTCTACCATGCAACCTCTCTCCCACAGAAGAGACGTTGCGAGCCTATCCTTGTTTTATCGTTATTTCCATGGCAGGTGCTCGTCTGAACTCCAATCTCTGGTCCCCCCCTCGCCAACCTTTCACGAAAAACACTCGTCTAGCTGAATCCACTGTGAAAAATTTCCCCCACTCTATATCTGTGCCTAAATCAAAACGCGGATTCCATGAACAAAGCTTCTTTCTTAGAACTGCACGCCCGTGGAACTCTGTTCCGTCTGCCTGTTTCCCACCGGACTACAACTTGGATGTCTTCAAGCCCAATGTTAACAAATTCCTAATGAACCGCCCCCTTAAGTAAACACTTCATCAAATCTCCACACTAACGTAATGTACTTGCAATAACCCTTATCCCTGAGTGGTTTCCGGGCCTTGATAAGTGGTGATCACTGTGTAAAAAAAAATATTTTGTTCGTTTACTTTATTTAATCAAGCGCTTACTTCCAAGAAATGTTTAATTTTCAAAGTTGTTTTATTTTGTATATATAAATTTATATTTTTTATGTAGTACATTGTTTCATTTTTTCTGTTAAATAAATAGTTATAAATATATAAAAATATATATTTTGTTTCTTTAACGAAGTGCGTGTAATATTAAAATATGTTTACTCAAGAAATAAACAATAAAATAGAAAAGAAAAATTTAATAAAGAAATCACATGAAGCATTGGCAAGTTTTAATCTAAACTTGTTAGTAAAACCTTTCATAGCAAAACCTTTCGAACATACACGAGGAAGGAAATAATGATGAATTCCTATTGTTGGAATGTTAGTTCGTTGTTCCACTAGCAGGATCCATGATGTTCACGGAGAACACGGCAGGAATGATGGCGCCTATGATCAGGCATAATGTGAGGCCCACAGGACAAAAGAAAAAAATGGAAAATAAACATGCAGAGATGTCATACTTGATTTCGCTAGATTCAGCAATATAAGTTGTCTCTGCTTGAAGAAACGTGTCTTTCGTTCACCAACAGTTTGGTGTTCATAAAGGAATTGTCTTTTCTCCCCTGAGGGATAGAGCCGCTGAGTTATTTATTCCGATGCCGTCTTTCTGCTAGACTGAAAAATAAACGCATGAATACAAAAAATGCGCCAAGTAAAATCACCTGACACATTCAAACTTAAACCAATCACAGACCGGCTACTAAAATTGTGTGGCCGGCCTAAAATAAAGATGGCGGTTGTATATGGAATTTCTCACAGCACAAGTTCGAAATATTTAAAAACAATTAGAAAAAAATTCAAACATTGGGAGACGTACTTAAACCATTAAAAAAAAATAACGGTAACATAAATGCATAAACAACAATTTTTTTTGTTTTGCTTTGCTTTCATTTTGCTAGTTTGTTAAATCCACCCCCCTCCAAATAAAAATGACCAAAAAATACAAAAACAATAAAAAGAAAATAATTTGTAAAGTTCAAGCGAACTTGAAATTTTTATTTTTTTATTTTTAAATAAAAAATAACGCAGGTATCGTAAAACTTTAATTAAACTTGAAAATAAAATTTCAAAATAGCGCAAATTCCATTTTAACTCTTACTAATTTTCCTGTTAATAATTACATAAACTCTGGCAAAAAAATAAATCCATCCAAAAAAACAAAAAACAAAAAAACAAACAAGAAAAAAAAAGAAAAAAATCATAACAAAAATCAAGCACAAAGTTACGTCTGTCAGAAACCAACCTTAAGAATGCGTGAAAAATATTGAATAATTCGACCTCCTATCTTTCCAAGATTATAACTACTTGAAAAATGTAATTCAACCCCTATATTTTTCAATTAAAGGAGCAAAGATCAATTTTTTTTTAAAAATTATAGGTTTCATAGCAAATTATGCAATATTTGCTTTTATAAATCGTTTTTTTTTTTTAAAGATTTGAAGAAAATCAACGAAATTTTACTTCTGTTGATTAGAAAAATTCGATATCAATTCCAAAAAAATCACTTACCTATAAACATTACTAATCAATGTGTAGTTCCATTCTTCATTGCTAAGGATTTATCCATATTTATATTTTAAATTCCATTTATTTTTTAAATCTTAGAATTTTTTAAACGTCTATTTGAAAAAGGCGCCATTAACATGGGCATTTTTCCTTCTTATCAAAAAACGGAAGTAGTTTTTTTTATTGTTTTGAACTACGGATGGACAGAAAGAAGTAAAAACCATATGTTCACGTTAGTCGTGAAGAAATATCTTTTCCAATTGGTTAAAAATAGTCAAATTTTACTAATATGTTTTTACTTTGAAAAAGAAAAACACTTGAGGATTTTCTTTTCTTTTATCAAAGAAATACATACATTTTTTTTTATTATATTTTCATTCTTCTTTATCGAGTGAAATTTTTAATTAAATATCGAAAAAAAGAAAACATTGAATGGAATAGAAAAAATGCCGTTAGCGTCCGGTATTTACTTGTTGATATAAGCATAATATGAGCTTTCATAAAAATAGGCACCGCCAAAACTGGGGGGGGGGGGCAGGTCAGAACTTTTTGACGGACCGTCTTTTTAAAAATCTACCAAAAATCAGGTAATTATCCGATCAATACGAAATTTTCAGCGATTATTAGGAGAAGAATGAACTTTATAACAGTGTACTTATTTTTCATAAACGATATTTATATACATATATTTTTTTGCTTACAAAACACCCCCTTGATTTGAAGTGGGAACAAATATGCTTAAAATAATCATCTGAAACTGAAAAAAACATATTGTGTTGTTGTAAGGGACAGAATTATAGATTTAAAAAAAAAAAAAATTGTTTGCATACCTTATTTTGACGTCTGAATATCAGAACTTCGATTGTGTTTAATTATCCCGCTTTTGAGTTTTGAAGTGTGAAATTCGGTGAATATATTAAGTAAAATAATTAATTTAAGTTAAGCAAAACAAAAAAAAATTTTTTTTTAATATTTATACGAAAAAAGCCATTTTAAAATTTTTGATAAATAAATTAACAATTTTTTTTTAGCGAGCCGAATAATGCATGACCATTATTAAACAGGGCATGCTTTGAATAATCGATACAAAAAAAATTCGATAAATATTGTGCCCTTTGTGTTAAAAATAGCATCATTTTTTTCGATCTCGTTTGAAAACCTTTGCCGCCTTTCGACTACGGTGGACCAAACGCGCTGAAATAATTTTTTTTATTCTGCTTTAAATTGCCCCCCCCCCATTTTGGGGAGCCTGGCCCCCACACACATACACATTAAAAACCAAACTCATACAAATGGTCACCCATCTGGTACTGGCCAGCCTCAGCTTAATAATACATTGAAATTTTCGTCACTGAAAAATAAGTTTTTTTGGCCTGTTTGGTCTTCCATAGTTTTCTTATCATCAAAAGAAAACGTAAACAGAGTCGATCTGAACTCTACGTCGACGCGAAATATTTGGTTACCTATATGAATAAGTGGAATTATTTAAAATTCAGGTACTACTTATATTATAATATTTTTGCATATTCTCTAGAAAATCATCCTAAATCTTAGTTAGACAATAAATAAATAAATTAATTATTTCAAAAACCCTTTTTTTAAATATTTAAGTACGTTTTTTGTGCAAGACAAAAAATGTCAATTATTAACTTTTTGGGAAAATTTAACATTTAAAATTGAATTAAAAATAGTAGAAAAAGTTTTATATTATTCTGTTTTCTATATGATAAAATTCAGGGTTTTATCTTTCTGGAAAAAAAAAGTTACTCAGAAATAATGGATTTTAATAAATGTAATTTAGTTTTAAAAAACAACAACAACTTGATTTTGCGGCCATTTTTGGCGGTGCCTACATAAAAATCAATGTGGTTAAAAAAAAAGGTTTTACATTTTGGACTTTACAGGTAAATTTCCAAAGAACACTTCTTTTTTTATTATAATATTTTATTTATCGATCTTTTATCTTCAATTTGTGATGTATAAAACTTTGGTACATAAATTAATTATGTAAATTTTAGTAGACATTTCCAAATGGGGAGGGGTGAATTAAAAAAAAACCGTTTGTCTAAAATATTTTCGTTTCTATTTTTTTTTCTTTATTTGGAAAGAGCATAAAATTTCACATTGCCCCATAAAATATCGTAAAAATTGAACCAATAGTAGAATTTTGATAGATTTTTAAAGTTTAAAAAGTTGGAAAATATTTCACTCGTAAAACTCACTTTATTTCTTGCCAAAAAAAATTGGGTGGTTAAACGCACGCAGACACTTTGTAAACACTTTTTTTTTAAAATAATATTTCTATTATTTTTTTAAACAACTATAGTAGTTTATTTTGGAAGTATATTCCATAAAGAAAATAAACAACCCACTTTAAAAAGAGAAATTACGTGTTTTTTTTGTTTTTTTAAAATATTTTATTCTCCCGAAATTCTGATACACCTAGCGCAAAGTTCAGGCCAAAATAAAAAAAAAAATTAAAAATTAAAACTAGGTCACACACGCAACAATTCTGGCAGTTAAGTCCCGGCAAAGTTCGACAACTATAGAAGGGGCAAATTTATACACCGTCAAATTACGAATATTACGAAAATCAGATTTAGGCCGACGTACGTACACGAATGCTACCCCACGAGCGAAGCAGTAAGCACGCATCGGCTCTCATATTGTACGTTGTTTGACTGAGGGATCCGTTATCATTTCGCAGTCTTGCAATTAAGTCCCGGCAAAGTTCGACAACTCTTGAAGGGTCACATCAGTATTTTACACCGTCAAATCACGAATATTACGAATTATTAGTTTTAAAATAAAAATTATTAAAGTTTTATAATATAAAAATATGTAATTAATATAAAAAAATATTTTAATATTGGAAGTAAACACTTGATTAAATAAAGTAAACAAACAAAATATACATTTTTATATATTTATAACAATTTATTTAACAGAGAAGTGAAACAATTTGTATAAAAACGAACAAAATACAATCTGAAGTAATGAACCAGTTGAACCACGTAACAAAATATGAATTTATACAAAATAAAACAGCTTTGAAAATTAAACATTTCTTAAAAAGTGTTTTATTGTCTTATGTTTTTAATAATTTGCGGACATGCAAATGCCTGTCCTTTCTCACACCGTCTCCACAACTCCTCCATTAAATGAGAATGGAACACATTTTCATATTTGACGGGATAAACTACTGATATGACCCTTCTAGAGTTGTCGAACTTTGCCGGGACTTGACTGCAAGACTGCGAAATGATAACGAACGGATCCCTCAGTCGAACAACGTACAACATCAGATCAGACAGAGCCGATGCGTGCTCTCTGCTTGCTTCACCTGCGGGGTAGCATTTGTGTACGTACGTCCGCCTAAATCTGATTTTTATATCTTCATGTATCTTGTATATTTTAATAAAATAAAGATACAAAGAATAAGTTTCATGTATCTTGTATATTTTAATAAAATAAAGATACAAAGAATAAGTTTCATGTATCTTGTATATTTTAATAAAATAAAGATACAATGAATAAATTTACTAAAGAAATAAAAATAAAATAAAAAAAAGAAATTTAATAAAGAAATCACAACAAGTATGAAATATTGACAAGTTTTAATCTAAACTTGTTAGTAAAACATTTTATAGCAAAACATTTCGAACATTTAACTAATTAACGGACATTTTTACACGAGGAACGAAATAATGATGACGCCGTGTTATTACGATGACCTTAAGTTCTTTGTTCTTTAGCAGTTGATTTGTTTCTTTAAATAATTTCACATTTAAATCGTGTTTTTCATCTTTTAATTTTGATTCTTTTATATTTTCATATATTTTATTTCTTAAATAATTGGACAAACAAAACAAAAATTGTATCAATTTACTAAAGAAACAAACAAAACAAATTTTCTGTTTTTAACACAAAGAAAAAAGAACGAATTCATCCCACTTTTGTTTTCGTATTGAATTTCTGAAATGAAAGGTAAGTTATTTTCTTCTTGTTTACAATTTCAAAAAATACATCCAATAACTTTTAAAATAATGTTAAACATAAAAATAAGTTTATTTATTATTATTTATTTATTTATTTTTTTTTTTGCAATCCAATAAAACTATGGATTCTGCTTTTAACAAACGTTAATAAAAAAGTATGAATCTCCAATCAATAAAAAAAGTATGAATCTCCAATCAATAAAAAGTCCGCGAAGAAAATATTATTCAATCTGACATTAAGATTCTTTTAAATCAGAAATTTGTTTGTTTTTAGTAAAACTTATGTGATTTCTTAGAAAATAATAATGTTTATCATAAACATGATAATTTAATTTAAATGTGGTTGAATTGTTAGAAAACTTAGCACAAAACTGTTTTAGCGGTTTTTTATTGTTTTAATATTTTTGGAAAACGTTGAATACACTTATTTAGTATTATTATAAATAAAATATTCCATGAATATCATTCTGTATGTTCATGTAACAATTTAATAAACAAAATATACCATGAATATCATTCTGTATTTTCATGAAACAATTTAATAAACAAAACATACCATAAAATATCATTTTGTATTTTCATGTAACAATTTAATAAACAAAACATACCATAAAATATCATTCTGTATTTTCATGTAACAATTTAATAAACAAAACATACCATAAAATATCATTCTGTATTTTCATGTAACAATTTAATAAACAAAACATACCATAAAACATCATTCTGTATTTTCATGTAACAATTTAATAAACAAAATATTCCATGAATATCATTCTGTATTTTCATGTAACAATTTAATAAACAAAACATACCATAAAATATCATTCTGTATTTTCATGAAACAATTTAATAAATAAAACATACCATAAAATATCATTCTGTATTTTCATGTAACAATTTAATAAACAAAACATACCATAAAATATCATTCTGTATTTTCATGTAACAATTTAATAAACAAAACATACCATAAAATATCATTCTGTATTTTCATGTAACAATTTAATAAATAAAACATACCATAAAATATCATTCTGTATTTTCATGTAACAATTTAATAAACAAAATATTCCATGAATATCATTCTGTATTTTCATGTAACAATTTAATAAACAAAACATACCATAAAATATCATTCTGTATTTTCATGGAACAATTTAATAAACGAAATATATCATAAAATATCATTCTGTATTTTTATGTAACAATTTAATAAACAAAACATACCATAAAATATCATTTTGTATTTTCATGTAACAATTTAATAAACAAAATATACCATAAAATATCATTGAGCAAAACAAACCTTTGCCTAAAGTGACACTGTTACAGTTTTTAGCTGGGTTTCTGCCTTTATTTTTTTAGATTTTCGATTTTTAGCTATTATCAGGACCCCAAAGATGACCGTCTCATGTCAGCTTTATTTTTCTTAGTTCTTACGTAAGGTTCGGCAGTAATTATTTTCAAATTAAATAAACGCTTCAAAATAAGTTATAACAAAAAAATTATCCAGGCAGGTAGAAGAGTAACTTGTATTGCCTTTGTAAACTTTTTTTTATATATATTTGTTTTTTATCACTTTTTCGTTTTTAAGTAAATAAACCTTTAAAAATAAGTTTAAAAAAAAAAAAATTATCCTGGTTAGTAAATGAGATAATTCACGTTTGCTAAGAGATTCGTTCATGTTTCCAACTCATAGTTTAGAATGCGATATTTTTTTGGTACTAATGCACTTATTAATCCGTGCTGAAAAAATAACGTTATTATTAAAAAAGCCATTCTTAACATGTGGAGGGGAGAGTGTTTTGTACCTATTCTATACTTTAACCTTACAATTGAATAAAAACACATATTATAAAACTTTAATTAAACTTGGAAATACGATTTAAAAAATAGCGCGGATCAGTAAGTGCACTAGGACCATTTTCTTAAATCAAAACATTTAAAAAAAAAAGCTACGACAATTTTTTTTTTTATGTAACAAAGTTGATAACATTACTTGCCCTCCGGGACAAGATCAAAGTGTAGTATCTGTTCTTCAGATGTTGCACTTCAATTTCTTGTTCTCTGTCAGTGGAGGAGAAATCTTTCACGACTGAGACAATTTTTACTTTAGTTCCTGCTCTCCACGTTAAAAAAACGACCCTGGTGTCTAACTCTGTTCCGTGGGGGAGGCATTGTAAATAGGAACATTAATAAAACAAAATGTAGTTTTTACGCAAATATTAAGAGAAAACCAACGAAGCCACGATGTTTTCATTAGACGAAAACATTTAAAAAAGAAGTTTGGCAACTTTTTTTGTTCTTAATTAAAAAGTAAATGTTGTGGTAAGATTATTAAGAAATTAGTTTTTAACCGTTAAAAGCTTCCACGAATGAAAATCTAATAAAATAAAGATGAAACTTTTAAAGCTGCGGCGACTTTTTTTTTTTTACTTTAACAAAGCTTATAATAATGCGACGATAGTTGTGAGCTGCAGCAAGTTTTTTCAGAAACGTCCATATAATTTGATTGATCTCTTCTTATGACCATTTCCCTCACAAGAATGATGTTACAAGTTTCATTTTCTTCTAAATAATATTGTGTCATGTGTTTTTTTTTATAATTTTCTCATCCATTTTTTGTTCCAGCTCCTTTGACTTATGATCTAGTTATCTCCGCCAATTTGCTGTTTTCGTAGCTCATTGCAATACAGCTTCCTATGTAAACTTGTTGAACTCTCTTCTTGCTGTTTTAACTCTTTTTTCCAGATTGTTTCGGAAAGCATCTATCTATACATCTTAAATAAAAATATGAAAAAAAATGTTTGCAGCATTTTTTTTTACTGAACAACATATTAATAACACACTCATCTAGTAAATCACAGTTTTCGTTTAATAAAAATTACAAAATCTCTACAACTAGATTTTCCTAAAAATAATCAAAGGAAAAGAAGTTGACCTTTAAATATTTCCACAATGTTTCTGCCATTTCTGTGACTGAAACTCAATTAGTCGGTGATATACAGCATTTAAAACGTAAATATTGAGAGACTTCGTTCATTTTTCATCTCATAGTTTAGAATGCAATGTTTAATAAAAATCAAAACATTAATAAAAAGAAAGCTACGACGATTTTTTTTAATGTAACAAAGTTTATAAGATTAATATTACGAAATGTCTTTACGCAACTATTAAGAAAAAAACAACAACCCACGATATTTTCATTAGATGAAAACATTTAAAATACAAGTTTGGCACTAGGTGTATCAGAATTTTTGTAGGAATTTTTGGCTCCCCTAACAGGAAACTGCGAATAAAATATAAAAAAGAATCGTAAGTTCTCTTTTAAAAGTGGGTTGTTTATTTTCTTTATGGATTATACTTCCAAAATAAACTATTAAAGTTGTATAAAAAGCGATAGAAATATTATTTTTTATTAAAAAAAAACAGTAATAAAATTAATCGAATTTTACGAGCTCAGTATTTTTCAATTTTTTAACTTTAAAAATCTATTAAAATTTTTCTATGGATTCTATTTTTACGATATTTTCAGGGTCAATGTGAAATTTTATGCTCTTTCCAATAAACCGAATATAATATTTTAGACAAACATTTTTGTTAAATTCACGCCCCCCCCATTTTGAAATGTCTATTAAAAAGTAAATAATTAATTTACTCACCAAAGTTTTATATGTCACAAATTGAAGATAAAAGATCAATAAATAATATATTCAAATTTAAAATAAAAAATTTAGTGTTTTTTAGAAATTTACCTGTAAAGTTCGAAATTTAAAACCTTTTTTTTTAAACAACGGTGTTTTTTTTTAATTGTTTTTTGTTTTTTTATATAAATGAAACCTTGGTCCTTGCTCCTTTAATTAAAAAAAAGTTAGAGTTTAAATTACATTTTTCGAGTAGTTATAAGCTTCGAAAGACAGGGGGTGAAATTATTTAATATTTTTCACGAATTATTTTTTACTTAATTAAAAAGTAAATGTTATGGCAAGGTTATTAAGAAATTAGTCTTTAACCTTTAAAAGCTACCAAGAATGAGACTCTAATAAAACAAGAATGGAATTTTTAAAGCTGCGGCAACTTTTTTTTATTACTGTAACAAAACTTATAATATTAATAACATCAACATTTCGTTTTTAACATTACTAAAAATGAAAACGCGACGATAGTTGTAAGCTGCGCAAGTTTTTTCTACATTTTTTTCGACTTTATAAGAGATTGGATGTGACGATAGGAAATCATATTTTTTTCTTCAGACAAAACTTTTTAATAAAACAAAGATGAAAATATGAAAAAAGGTTACAGCGGCTTTTATACTGATCAACACATTAATAATACCAACATCAAGTAAATCGCAGTTTTCGTTTAATAAAAATTACAAAATTTCTACAACTAGATTTTCCTAAAAATAACCAAAGAAAAGATTTTGGCCTTTAAATATTTCTACAATGTTTCTGCCATTTCTCTAACTGAAACTCATTAACTGGTGATATACTAGATTTAATATGTAAATATTGAATTATATGGGTGTAAGTTTATTAGAAGTATTAATAATTATCTATTTTTTGTCTATAGTTGTTACACGGTTTTTATACTTTAATCTAAGAAAATATATATTTAACAAAATATAACGGGGCTATATGTAGGGATTGAGTTATATTTAAGAAAAGTCCATTTTAATTGTTTTAATTAACTTTTGTTTGCAATAAACTCATCAATGACGTATGTTTTGCAATTTCGTATATCGTTCTAGTCTTCTCTCTCAAAATATCAAAGAATTACAAATACTACAAAATGGAATTATAACGTAATTTTTGTGTTCAACTAAGAAATGCAAGTTCTATTAATTTGAACGTTTCAAAATTAACACTTTTTCTTATCACTTGTAAGCTTTTAATTTTTGAAAGTTTGCTTCAAATATTTTCTGGGAAATATAAAAGAAAAGTTTTATGCAGTAATACAAAGGTTGCAAACAATTAAAACTCTTTTGGTGGATTTTGAGTATTTTTTATTGAATAAGATTAAACTATTTGGAAGTTTTATTGAATAAGAACATAAGTTTAAAAATGTTTAGTTTATGTACATAGATTAGTGATTAATAGACGTTACACAATAAAACATAATATGAACAAGATATGAATGAATGTATGAAAGGAAATTACATAGTTTGATAGACGTTACACAATAAAGCATATTATAAACAGAAGATATGAATGAATATAGGAAAGGAAATAACATAGTTTAATAGACGTTACACAATAAAACATATTGTAAAAAGGAACAAATATGAATGAGTATATGAAAAGAAATAACATAGTTTGATAGACGTTACACAATAAAACATTATAAACAGAAGATATGAATAAATATATGAAAGGAAATAACCTTGTTTGATAGACGTTACACAATAAAACATATTATAAACATAAGATATGAATTAATATATGAAAGGAAATAATATAGTTTAATAGACGTTACACAATAAAACATATTGTAAAAAGGAACACATATGAATGAATATATGAAAGGAAATAACATAGTTTGATAGACGTTACACAATAAAACATATTACAAACAGAAAATATGAATGAATATATGAAAGGAAATAACATATTTTAATAGACGTTACACAATAAAACATATTGTAAAAAGGAACATATATGAATGAATATATGAAAGGAAATAGCATAGTTTAATAGACGTTACACAATAAAGCATATTGTAAGCAGGAACAGATATGAATGAATATATGAACGGAAATAACATAGTTGAATAGACGTTACACAATAAAACAAATTGTAAACAGGAACGGATATGAATGAATAAAAGTAAAACAACATAGGTCAAACATTGTAAAATTCCAAACATGTAATTATTACCATCGGAAAATAATATCAATTTTACAATTGTATCAAATTTGCTACACATTTCTTTTTATTTTAATTGGAATTAATTATTAAGATGAGTATTATTTATATTAATTTATTTATTGCGGACTATTATCCTCATCTTTATTAATTTTCACAATGTTTCGTCCAACTATTCATCTGGCCTTCGTCAGGTGGTAACCATGACATATACGAACTTCGAATCTCCCAACTGCATTCTCATCAATCATTGCCATTCATATTGTAATATATGTTTTTCTTCTCATTTTGATTTACATTCATATTGTAATATATGTTTTTCTTTTCATTTTGATTTACATCTGTGTATCTAGAAAAGTGAACGTGTCTGTCTGTGTACATTCTCATCAATCATTGCCATTCGTATTGTAATATATGTTTTTCTTCTCATTTTGATTTACATCTGTGTATCTATAAAAGTGAATGTGTCTGTCTGTGTACATTCTCATCAATCATTGCCATTCATATTGTAATATATGTTTTTCTTCTCATTTTGATTTACATCTGTGTATCTATAAAAGTGAACGTGTCTGTCTGTGTACATTCTCATCAATCACTGCCATTCTATATTGTAATATATGTTTTTCTTTTCATTTTGATTTACATCTGTGTATCTAGAAAAGTGAACGTGTCTGTCTGTGTACATTCTCATCAATCATTGCCATTCGTATTGTAATATATGTTTTTCTTCTCATTTTGATTTACATCTGTGTATCTATAAAAGTGAACGTGTCTGTCTGTGTACATTTCCATACGCAGTAACTCTGTCAATTTTCAGTCTACAGACTCGAAATTTTATATACAGGTTACTGAGATTTGGGTAAATCTTTGTAATCCTTTTCCAGCCAGAAACTTTGCTGTTAAGGTGTCAAAATTCAACGATTTGACCTTTGAGAACTCTACCAAACTCCGCCAATTTTGGGTCTAAACACTTGAAAATTTTGATACAGGTTCCTTTGACATGTATATAACCTAATAACTTGATTTGAGCCAAAAACAATAAATGTTAATGGGTCATTATAAGAGTCAAAGTTTTTAAAAATTAACTTTTTTTTGCTTTACTTACACCTCCAAACACCCGGGCAAGGCATGGCTGAAATGCTCGTCATCAAAAAATGCTATAATTTCAACAGGACTATATCTTAAAATAACACCTGTATGGAGTGGATCTGTGTCAAGTTAGAAAATATCTGTTTATTTTCGTAAAGTGTCTCGTATAAATTTTTTTTAGATTAAATTAATCTAGATATTCAATTCAATGTAATAATATTAATAACAATGAACAAACATAATACTAATATTTGAATACAAATATTAAAAATATTGAATTTCATTTAATTTTGCAGATGTTCCTGATTGGACGCTATTATTCAATTTTAATGGAATGTCATTTTCCTAAGCAGAATCCTATAAATAATTATTACTTCATTTGAAAGAGTACACCGACATCTGCTGCAAGATTTTACTTTGTAATGAATTTTGTGAAACATTGGTGAAAACATAACACATCTTAAAGGTAATATATTTTTGTTGAATAGAGACAAAAGGAAATAAGAGATCAAATTGCAGAAAAGTATGTGAGTTTAAGAAGACAATATTTTTACAGCACCCGAAAATATAGCAATAAGAAAGATTTTGTAGAAAGAAAAGTATGTGGCTTTAAGAAAACAATATTTTTTACAACACTCGAAACTATTAAACTCATAAAAATTTTGTAGAAAGAAAAGTATGTGGCTTTAAGAAAACAATATTTTTTACAACACTCGAAACTATTAAACTCATAAAAATTTTGTAGAAAGAAAAGTATGTGAGTTTAAGAAGACAATATTTTTACAGCACCGAAAATATAGCAATAAGAAACATTTTGTAGAAAGAAAAGTATGTGGCTTTAAGAAAACAATATTTTTTACAACACTCGAAACTATTAAACTAAGAAAGATTTTGTAGAAAGAAAAGTATGTGGCTTTAAGAAGACATTATTTTTACAGCACTATAGTTTTATAGCACTAAGTCAATATTTTTATTGCACTATAGTTTTATAGAAGTAAGACAATATTTTTACAGCTCTATAGTTTTATAGCGGTAAGAAAATTTGTGTAGAAAGAAAAGTATGTGGTTTTAAGAGACAATAGTTTCTACAGCACTAGAAACTATAACACTAACAAAACAATTATAAAAATAAAAGTATGTCGTTGTAAGAAGACGGTATTTTCTACAACACCCGAAAATCATAGAACTAAGAAAAATTTTGTGAAAGAAAACTTACACCTTATAAAAGCTAAATTCTTTGACGTAGCAATTTGCAAAGATCACTAGGTTTAAATATATAAGACTTTGGGTAAATGTTTGGTATCTTAAAAGCTTCTTATCTTCAAGTTTAACAAATTAATAATAAAATTGCAATAAAGATAAAAGTAATGTTTCCCTAATGTGTGTAAAACATTGTTGAATTCACACTAGAAAAATGCGATATTCATGTAAATGGTGTAGATATAATTCTTTTGTAAAGTTTGTTGATATTCTTGTTCTAAAGCATCAGATTTTGTTCCACATTTCACACTTGAGAAATTCTTATGAAGTGTGAAGATATTCTTGTTTTACTAAACAAATGTAAATGACAAAAAATCATTGTAAGTGAAACATGAGAACTCTAGACAATTGCACTGAAGGGAACAAAGAGAATACTAAAAAGAGCTCTCGCTTGGTTTCAATAAAAACACGGCAATTTTTGCAGATGGTTTGGCTTCCCCATGCCCACCATTACAATCTTCAAAGGAAAACAATATATAAAAGGGAAAAGCCACATACTTGTGAAGTGTGTGAATATACTTCTTAAAAATCAGTTTGTAATACATATGAAAATCAACATTCCTGAAAAGCCATATACTTGTGAGGTGTATCAATATTCTTGTTCTACAAAATATATACTTAGTCATACATATGAGAACTTACACTGGGGAAAAGCGCCATTTGTGCATAGTGTGTGGATATTCCTGTTCCAAAAAAACAAATTTAGTGAAACATATGTGAACTTACAGTAAGGAAAAACCATATATCTGTAAAGTGTGTAAATCTTTTTTTAGTCTTAGTCTAACATAACATAACTCATATTGGGGAAAAGACATATACTTGTGAAGTGTGTGGATATTCTTGTTCTGAAAAATCACACTTAGTCATACATATGAGAACTCACACTGAAGAAAAGTTTAACTTGAATGCCTACTAGCCACTATCCTCGAGTGTCTAAGGTATCTCTGTACAGTGGTTTGTCAGAACAATCTGGCATGAGGATACTTTTCCAAAGAAGTAAACCCTGACCAAATATTCAAAATCACATAGTATTTACAGCCCAAATTAGATCTCCTCACTACGGTTACCCCACAGATTTTCGGAGGAATGGACCACCTTCTCCAAGTGATATTACCTCAAGTAATAGCACGAAGCTAGATACTCCACCAGACTAGATAAGATCTTTTCCTGGAATTCAGTAAGACCATGAGACCAACATGAAAGATATACTACAACGTATAAAAATGGTTAATTGAGAAGAGGAAGATTATGTTCTCAATTTCTTTACTAACTCAGTGCTTGAGAGATAAAGAATTTTGATGGAACATTCGAATATCTATGTATCTCATATAGACTTCAAGTGTTAACCCCAGGTCGTGGGCCCCTTGATTTCTGAGAACTTCGACTGAAGTAAAATAAAATAAAAGAGAAAAGCCACATACTTGTGAAGTGTGTGGATCTCCTTTTACTAAAAAATATGTCTTAGTCACACATATGAGAACACATACTGGTGAAAAACCACATACTTGCGAAGTGTGTGGATATTCTTGTTCTGAAAAATATATCTTAGTCAAAAATATGAGAACTCACACTGGGGAAAAGCCACATGCTTGTGAAGTGTGTGGATATTCTACTTCTAAGAAATATGTCTTAGTCACACATATGAGAACTCACACTGGGGAAAAGCCACATATTTGTGAAGTGTGTGGATCTTCTTTTTCTAAAAAGTCAATGTTAGTTAGACATGTTAGAACTCATACTGGGGAAAAGCCACATACTTGCGAAGTGTGTGGATATTCTTGTTCTGAAAAATCAGATATAGTCATACATATGAGAACTCACACTGGGGAAAAGCCACATAGTTGTGAAGTGTGTGGAGCTTCTTTTTCTCGAAAATACGGCTTAGTTATACATATGAGAACTCACACTGGGGAAAAGCCACATACTTGTGAAGTGTGTGGATCTTCTTTTACTCGAAAATACGGCTTAGTTATACATATGAGAACTCACACTGGGGAAAAGCCACATACATGTGAAGTGTGTGGGTCTTCTTTTACTAAAAAATATGTCTTAGTCACACATATGAGAACACATACTGGTGAAAAGCCACACAGTTGCGGTGTGTGTGGATCTTTTTTTTCTCAAAAATCAAAGTTAGTTAGACATATTAGAACTCACACTGGGGAAAAGCCGCATACTTGCGAAATGTGTGGATATTCTTGTTCTGAAAAATATGTCTTAGTCAAACATATGAGAACTCACACTGGGGAAAAGCCACATAGTTGTGAAGTGTGTGGATATTCTACTTCTAAGAAATATGTCTTAGTCACACATATGAGAACTCACACTGGGGAAAAGCCACATATTTGTGAAGTGTGTGGATCTTCTTTTTCTCAAAAATCAATGTTAGTTAGACATGTTAGAACTCATACTGGGGAGAAGCCACATACTTGCGAAGTGTGTGGATATTCTTGTTCTGAAAAATCAGATTTAGTATCACATATGCGAACTCACACTGGGGAAAAGCCACATAGTTGTGAAGTGTGTGGATCTTCTTTTACTAAAAGATGTAACTTAGTCACACATATGAGAACTCATAAAAGTGAAAAGCCACATAATTGCGAAGTGTGATAATCTTTTTCTCAAAAATCAAGCTTTGTCAGCCATAAGATAACCCACACTGGGGAAAAGCCACATACTTGCGAAGTGTGTGGATATTCTTTTTATCAAAATGCCTACTAGACACTATCCTCGAGTGTCTAAGATCTCTCTGTACAAAGGTTTGTCAGAACAACCTGGCATGATGATACTTTTTCCACTAGAAGTAAACCCTGACTAAATATTCAAAATCACATAGTATTCGCTGCCCAAATAAGATCTCTTCACTATGGCTAATCCACCCACATTAGTTTTTACAAGGAATGGTGCACCTTCTCCAAGTGATATTACCTCAAGTATCAGCACGAAGCTGGATACTCCACCAGATTAGATAAATTCTTGTCCTGGAATCCAGTAAGACCAAGAGACCAAAATGAAAGATATGCTACAATTTATAAAAATGGTTAATTGGGGGGAGGAAGATTATGTTCTCAATTTCTTTACTTACTCAGTGCTTGAGAGATAAAGAACTTAAATGGAACATTCGAATATCTATTTATCGCATATAGATTTCAAGTGTTAGCCCCAAGTTGTGGGCCCCTTGATTTCTGAGAACTTCGAGTGAAGTGAAATAAAACAAAAAGGAAAAGCCACATACTTGCGAAGTGTGTGGATATTCTTTTTGTCGAAAATCAGAGTAAGTCAGACACATGAGAACTCACACTGGGGAAAGGCCACATATTTGTGAAGTGTGTGGATCATCTTTTAATACAAAATATGTCTTAGTCACACGTATGAGAACTGACCCTGGGGAAAAGCCACATATTGCTGAAGTGTGTGGATCTTCTTTTACTCAAAAATCAAATTTACTCAGCCATAAGATAAGTCACACTAGGAAAAAACCACATACTTGCGAAGTGTGTAGATCTTATTTTTGTAAAAAGTCAGACTTAGTCAGACATATGAGAACTCACATTGGGGAAAACTAACTCAGTGTTTGAGAAATAAAGAACTTAAATGAAACATTCGAATATCTATGTATCTTGTAGAGTTCAAGTGTTGCCCCAGGTAGTGAGCCCCTTGATTTCTGAGAACTTCAACTGAAGTAAAAAAAAGGGAAAAGCCATATACTTGCGAAGTGTGTTGACATTCTTGTTCTGAAAACTCAAATTTAGTATCACATATAAGAACTCACACTTTAGGCCACTGTATGAGGACCCCAAACAACACCAAGAGGGGGAGTGGATACATACAATTAAAGTCTGTCAAGGGCAAACGAGATATGCCACCACTAAAAATAACGAAAGATTCTATAAGAAAAAAAAATCACCCACTTTAGCAACTTTAAAAGCCCAGGAATTGACAAGATTCTAAATTTCTGGCTTAAAAAACTCACAGCACTTCATGAACATAATGCGCAGGCATTTACTCGCATTGTCAGCGGTGAGGAAGATTCACCAGAGTGGTTAACTCTTGGTAAAACGACTCTGATAACCAAGAGCCAAGATACTCACTTACCCAATAAATACAGGCCTATCTGCTGCCTCCCAACCACATACAAGTGGCTTAAAGGAATGATTGCAGATGCAATCTATCAACACCTGACCGATGGCAAATACCTTAAAAACGAACAAAAGGGATGTACCAGGAATAAACTTGGTACAAAGGACCAACTTCTCCTCAACAAAACCATCCTCGAAGACTGCAAAAAGTGTCAAAGGAACCTGTCAATGTCTTTGATAGACTATAAAAACGCATTCGATAGTGTGCCTCACTCCTGGATACTACGATGTTTGGAGATATATAATGCCCATGAGAACATGAGGACATTCCTTAAAAAAACAAATAACTATGTGGCAAACATCAATTGCACTACACCACATGGAAGGGACAATACACACTTCAAATCTCAGTGTCTAGCGAGGTATATTTCAAAGAGATAGCCTGTCACCACTGATCTTCTGCCTTACTATTGACCCACTCAGCAAACTCCTAAAAAAATGTGATGCTGGGTACAATCTTAGTAAAGGAAGGAAAAAAGAAAAAAGCAAAAGAGTAAATCATCTACTTTTTATGGACGATCTCAAACTCTATGCAGAGACAGAAAAACAGCTTATCTCTCACAGAGGATGTCTGCATGGAGTTTGGATGTGACAAATATGCCAAATGCACAATAAAAAAAGGAGAAAAAACGACATCCGAAAATATTTGGTTCAATAATGGCTTTATTAAAGATCTAGGAGAGGATGCCACATATAAGTACCTCGGTATAGAGGAGAACGTAACTGTGGAGCATGAAAAAATGAGACATAAGCTGGAACAAGAATACACACCACGCCTTAAAAAGATCCTCAAATCTCAATTAAGCCCCAAAAACAACATAACTGCATATGATCAACTTGCAATCCCTGTCATCACATATGAGTTTGGTATTATTAATTGGCCTCAATACAATATCAATAGGTTAGATACAAAGACCAGGAAACTCCTAACCTTACATAAAATAATATATCGAAATCAATGTATAGACAGGATATACCTATCACGAAAAAGGGTGGCCTTGGTCTCACTGAAATAAACCATGCATATCGAGCCACTATAGTAAGCCTGGGCAGTATATTAAAAGCTCAACAGATATGTCAATAGAAATAGTGAGGGACCACCATGAACGTCTACCCCAACAAACCTCAGTCACAAAGCTTGCTGAAAACTTTGTGGGTGACATACTGGAAAATACTGCCAAGGTATATGATGAACCAGCAACAAAGATTGCAAGAAAAAAACAGAAAGAAATACACCAAAATCGAGATAGACACAAGAAAACAAGGATGGAAACAATATAAAAGAGCAGGAAAGTTCCTAGAGGAACTTAAATAGGAATATATAGACAAAGATGCTTCACTCCAATGGCTCAAGAGCGGGAGACTTCCATTTGATGAAGAAAGACTCATTGTAGCCAGTTAATACCAGGGCTTACTCACAAATGCATAAAAAATGGCGGGCCTATAGAAAATGACCAGTGCAGGTTTTGCGACGCAGCAATTGAGAGCCCAAGCCACCTAATGTCTGCATATCCAATCTTATTGGCAGATGGCCTTTACACTGCCCGTCACAACAAAGTATTAAGTACCTCCATTGGAAGATCTATGGAGAGATGCAACTTGACAGAGCTACAAACATCTAGAAACATGAACCACCACCGATAACATCAACTGGAAAAGTGACAGTGTTCTTTGACAAAGACATACAGGCGGGCAGATACATAAAATACAAATCTATCAAACCAGATATTTTAATATTGAACAAGTCCAAATAACTGCGCTTATTATCGATGCCACAGTCCCAAAGTATTTTGGCCTTAATAGAGCCAAACGGGAAAAGATAACAAAATATCAGGACCTAAAAAATGATCTAAAAACAACCAGTTGTGATAAGAGCGACTGGTTTAATAAAAAAAAAATCTTCATAAATACTTAGAAGCGATCCCTGTAAGACCAAGCTGTAATGAAATACAGATAGCAGCCATAAAGGGAAGAGTATCTATTCTTAAAAGAGCCCCAAGATATAAATTTAAATCATAACAGAATCAAGGATTAGCTCCAGGATGGAGCCTCTGTATCTTAAAACTTACTGATGTTAAATAAAAAAAGAGAAAAACCACAGTCTCGTGTAAGAAGTGAATTTTGTTGTTCTGATAAATCAACCCTAGAGAATATTCCAATAATTATGGGAGAAATCTAATAAATGGAAAAATACTACTTGAGAAATATAATCGGTGAATAAGCGCAAAAAAGGTTCACACAATTGCACAAAGGGAAAATTAGAATCTTTAAAAAACATCCTTTGGCTAGAATATATAAAAGAGCAGGTGGATATTTGTCATGTGGAAGGAGGCCCCACCTTAGCCTTGAAACAATGATAAGAAAAATTAAAGAAAAACAACATGCGTCTGAAGTGTGTGGATATTCTTTTCTCGAAAATCATATTTACTGACTCATGAGAACGGAAACTGTGAGTCACCATAGTAAACGTGCGGCAATATATCACGCAACAGATATTACAATAGAAATAGTGAGTGCCACCATAAACGTCTACTCCAACAAACCTCAATCACAGAGGTTGCTAAAATCTTTGGGGGTGTCATACTAGAAAATACGAGGCATATGTTGAACCAGCAACACAGATTGCAAGAAAAAAGAGAAAGAAATTGAAACAAAAATGTAGTAGGCAAAAAAAATAAATGTTCTGTCAGCAACAGTACAACTTCAAAATAGTCAATATCGCCCACCTCCAAAAGAGAGGGAATTCCTGTCCGTGATAACCGTGGTAAAAGAAGACACACTCCAATCGCCAGAAACACCCACACACACAATTTGCAGGACACTGCCGACTCGTCTCTAGCCTCCTGCTTTTATAGTGGCCGGGAATTATCCATTTGCATAATCACATGAGAAAGAAACGTGATTTTCCGAGAGTTGCATGGGGTAAACGCTAATAAAAAACCCGGATTCCATCTTGGAATTCTCTCCCCCCCCCCAACCGGTGACACAACAGACGTACCCGAGGTAAGCTCTTTTCCCCCTCATTTTAGTTATTGCTACTTCTGCTACAGAAATACACCGAAATCTAGAGAGACACAAGAAAAATGGCTTAACAGTGGGAGACTTCAATTTGAGAAAGAAAGCCTCAGTGAATGGATTTAAAAAAAATAGCTGACATACAAGCAAATGGCCAATGCAGGTTTTGTAACTCAGAAAAAGAGCCCAAGTCACCTCATGTCTACATGCCCAATCTTATTGGCAGATGACCTTTACACTGCCCGTCACAACAAAGTATGTAAGTACCTGCATTGGAAGATCTGTGGAGGGAGTAAACTTGAGAGATCGACGGACATCTGAGAACACGAACCAACAACAATACAATAAAATGGAAAAGTGATCGTGTTCTATGACAAAGATATACATGCGAGCAAATACATAAAAGACAAGGCCATCAAGTCAGATATTGTAATATGAAACAAGTCCGAAAGAACTACACTCATTACCGATGTCATTGTCCCAAATGATTTAGGTCTTAATAGAGCTAATCGGGAAAGGATAACAAAATATCTCGACTTAAAAAATGATCTAAAACGACGTGGTGTCTGAACGAAATAAACATTATACGGTCGTGATAGGAGCAACTGGCTTAATAAAAAAAAAATCTTCAGAAATACTTGTAATGCAATACCTCGAAGACCAAACCTCAAGATCTCTTAAAACTTACTGACGTATAATAAATAAAAAAGAGAAAAACCTGCACACAGCAATGTGTCACAATAGGGCAGCATGATTTATTCAAACTAAACGCATTCCTATAGACAGCAAAGAAAAAGGGGGGGGATTACCGATTGTTCTTTATTCAATTTATTAGAAATTTGCAATAGCCTTAATAGACTACAAAAAGGCACTTTACATTGTCTTTCACTTCTGGATATTTTGGTGTTTAAAGTTGTACAATGCCCATGAGGGCATAAAGGCACAGATGTCCATGTGATAAACATGAAAAACCGAGGCATTCCTATAGACAGCAAAGAAAAAGTAGGGGGGATTACTGATTGTTCTTTATTTAATACACTATTATAAAGACTGCAAAAAGGCACTTTACATTGTCACTCACTTCTGGATATGTGTTTAAAGTTGAGGGCATAAAGTGAAGTAGAAGAAAAAAAAGAAATTTAAAATATATATATATAAGACACAGCTGTTCCTTCCAAAAGGTTGAGCTCTTCAACGTCCAAAAATAATTCCCCGTCACTTCTTCCAACCGTCGTTTCACTCTCTGCGCTCTTCACACTACTTAAAAAAGTACCGTTTATATGCTGCCCCTTTCTCCACTTATGCAAATTGACTATCAACCAGAACCATCTAGTTTTCCATTTCTCCAAACAGCCAATTTGCAAAGGGGGACAACTCAAACCACACAGAGCCATCTAGTTTTCCATTTCTCCAAACAGCCAATTTGCAAAGGGGGACAACTCACACCACAGGCACAGATGATAAACATGAAAAACCGAGGCATAAGTGGAATAAGAATAAAAAAAATATCAAATCCAGATAAAGCTCCAACCCCGAAAAAACTTCTATGAATCAGATTGTTATCCATTTCTGTTTCTGGACTATAGATTGGCCTCAACGTAATATCCATAGGCTTGATACAAAGACCAGGAAACTGTTATCCTAGCATAAAATAATATACCGAACCAATGCATAGACAGAATATACCTACCACGGAAAGAAGGGCAAGGCATCACTGAAATTAACTATGCATGTCAAGCCAAAATAGTAATCAGAGTTCAACAGATATTCCACATGGTGATGGAGCCATCATGACCATCATCTCAAACATCTATTACAAAACTTGCTGAATTTAATTATGCATATCAAGCCAAAATAGTAAGCATAGAACATTAATCAGAAATCAACAGATATTGCAAATTGTGAGGCACCATTATGACAACAAACATCAATCACAAAACTTGCTAAAACATTGCGGGTGTCATAAAATGTTCATATATAATATTTCATGTAAAATGTTCATATATAATATTTGATATAAAATGTTCATATATAATATTTGATGTAAAAATGTTCATATATAATATTTCATGTAAAAATTTTCATATATAATATTTGATATAAAATGTTCATATATAATATTTGATGTAAAAATGTTCATATATAATATTTGATATAAAAATGTTCATATATAATATTTGATGTAAAAATGTTCATATATAATATTTCATGTAAAAATTTTCATATATAATATTTCATGTAAAAATTTTCATATATAATATTTGATGTAAAAATGTTCATATATAATATTTGATATAAAATGTTCATATATAATATTTGATATAAAATGTGCATATATAATATTTGATATAAAAATGTTCATATATAATATTTGATATAAAAATTTTCATATATAATATTTGATGTAAAAATGTTCATATATAATATTTGATATAAAATGTTCATATATAATATTTGATATAAAATGTTCATATATAATATTTGATGTAAAAATGTTCATATATAATATTTGATGTAAAAATTTTCATATATAATATTTGATATAAAAATGTTCATATATAATATTTGATATAAAATGTTCATATATAATATTTGATGTAAAAATGTTCATATATAATATTTGATGTAAAAATTTTCATATATAATATTTCATGTAAAATTTTCATATATAATATTTGATGTAAAAATGTTCATATATAATATTTGATATAAAATGTTCATATATAATATTTGATGTAAAAATGTTCATATATAATATTTGATGTAAAAATGTTCATATATAATATTTGATGTAAAATGTTCATATATAATATTTGATGTAAAAATATTCATATATAATATTTGATGTAAAAATTTTCATATATAATATTTCATGTAAAAATGTTCATATATAATATTTGATGTAAAAATGTTCATATATAATATTTCATGTAAAAATGTTCATATATAATATTTCATGTAAAAATGTTCATATATAATATTTCATGTAAAAATGTTCATATATAATATTTCATGTAAAAATGTTCATATATAATATTTCATGTAAAACTGTTCATATATAATATTTGATATAAAAATGTTCATATATAATATTTGATATAAAAATGTTCATATATAATATTTGATAAAAATGTTCATATATAATATTTGATGTAAAAATGTTCATATATAATATTTCATGTAAAAATGTTCATATATAATATTTCATGTAAAAATGTTCATATATAATATTTCATGTAAAAATGTTCATATATAATATTTCATGTAAAACTGTTCATATATAATATTTGATATAAAAATGTTCATATATAATATTTGATATAAAAATGTTCATATATAATATTTGATAAAAATGTTCATATATAATATTTCATGTAAAAATGTTCATATATAATATTTGATGTAAAAATGTTCATATATAATATTTCATGTAAAAATGTTCATATATAATATTTCATGTAAAAATGTTCATATATAATATTTCATGTAAAAATGTTCATGTATAATATTTCATGTAAAAATGTTCATATATAATATTTGATATAAAATTTTCATATATAATATTTGATATAAAAATGTTCATATATAATATTTGATCTAAAAATGTTCATATATAATATTTCATGTAAAAATGTTCATATATAATATTTGATGTAAAAATGTTCATGTATAATATTTCATGTAAAAATGTTCATATATAATATTTGATATAAAATTTTCATATATAATATTTGATATAAAAATGTTCATATATAATATTTGATCTAAAAATGTTCATATATAATATTTCATGTAAAAATGTTCATATATAATATTTGATGTAAAAATGTTCATATATAATATTTCATGTAAAAATGTTCATATATAATATTTGATATAAAATGTTCATATATAATATTTCATGTAAAAATGTTCATATATAATATTTCATGTAAAAATGTGCATATATAATATGTGATGTAAAAATGTTCATATATAATATTTCATATAAAAATGTTCATATATAATATTTGATGTAAAAATGTTCATATATAATATTTGATGTAAAAATGTTCATATATAATATTTGAAATATTGATTTTGATTTTCTCACGACAAATATTACATATTTGTATGTTTGTTCATATAATGGATATTGATACAATGCATCGACAACATACACTAGAATATTGTTATGTTTACGATTATCAATCTCTATCGATGTTTCAACGTCTTATAAATTTGTTTTCATAATTTTAAATTTAGGTTTTCAGGTATTTTTATTTTAACAGTTTTGTAATAAAATTATTTTATCCTCATATAAATTTCGTTCTTTTATTTATATAAAATTGATAATTATTAATAATCACTTTCATGTTATATAAAATTGATAATTATTAATAATCACTTTCATGTTATATAAAATTGATAATTATTAATAATCACTTTCATATACAAAATTGATAATTATAAATAATCAATTTCATATATAAAATTGATAATTATTAATAATCACTTTCATGTTATATAAAATTGATAATTATTAATAATCACTTTCATGTCATATAAAATTGATAATTATTTATAATCACTTTCATATATAAAATTGATAATTATTAATAATCACTTTAATGATATATAAAATTTATAATTATTAATAATCATTTTCATGTCATATAAAATTGATAATTATTAATAATCACTTGCATATATAAAATTGATAATTATTAATAATCACTTTCATGTTATATAAAATTGATAATTATTAATAATCACTTTCATGTTATATAAAATTAATAATTATTAATAATCACTTTAATGTCATATAACATTGATAATTATTAATAATCACATTTATGTTATAGAAAATTGATAATTATTAATAATCACTTTCATGTTATATAAAATTGATAATTATTAATAATCACTTTAATGTTATATAAAATTGATAATTATTAATAATCACTTTCATGTTATATAAAATTGATAATTATTAATAATCACTTTCATATATAAAATTGATAATTATTAATAATCACTTACATGTCATATAAAATTGATAATTATTAATAATCACTTTCATGTTATATAAAATTGATAATTATTAATAATCACTTTCATGTTATATTAAATTGATAATTATTAATAATCACTTGCATGTTATATAAAATTGATAATTATTAATAATCACTTTCATGTTATATTAAATTGATAATTATTAATAATTACCTGCGTGTTATATAAAATTGATAATTATTAATAATCACTTTTATGTTATATAAAATTGATAATTATTAATAATCACTTTCATGTTATATAAAATTGATAATTATTAATAATGACTTTAATGTTATATAAAATTGATAATTGTTAATCACTTTCATGTCATATAAAATTGATAATTATTAATAATCACTTTCATATATAAAATTGATAATTATTAATAATGACTTTCATGTTATATAAAATTGATAATTATTAATAATCACTTTCATATATGTTGTGGTGGCAACCACTTATTTGCATATGCGAATAACATTACACTATAAATGGCAAGCCTAGATTGGCCTTGGTGTGTCTTACTCAAATGCCACCAGAAGTGACGCCGAAAGCGTACATGTCCTCCCACCAATACTCTCTGACTCACCGTCATTTTTACATATTGTAAATATACCTTTTCTTTAATACACTTATTATTGCGTTATCTTGTTGTTTGCGTCTTCATTGTATTTCCTTACTAATTATTGTTCAACCTTGCAACCACAACAGTTGGCGACGAGATATGAAGCGTCAAATATAACAGTTTGACGAAGAACTATTTAAAAAAAAAAAAGTACAACGCAAAGGTTGACCATTTTTTTTAAGGAATGCAAAGTTTTGACGAGCAAACGGATTTTACGCTAAAGAGAAGTTTCAACTCAAGTGAAAAAAAACTCTAACGTGGCAAAAGCGACAATCTACGCCGTTTTCTGGGAATCCGACTTGCAACCGAATGTAAAAGTGATTTTTTGTTTTGTCGCTACACGACAAATCTTACTAAAGGACCAACTTGCAAACGAAAAGCGAACTTTGTTCTGTCGCAAAAACGACAGGTCAGAATCGTATTATGAAAAGCAAGGAAGTAACCTACGAAAAAAGTTCACCAGTGGATTCTAATTACTGTTCTCCGTAAACAAAACAACAACTAAAGGACCTTTTAATTAATGTTTTGGTTGACGTCGGTACTAAAAGGAAATACCACAGCTAACACTAAAATTCAAGGAAAGGATTTTTTTTCTTGAAGTTGTCACTGAATAACGGATAATACAGTAAAACGTCACGAAAAAAAAGGTAATCTCAATTTAAAAGGTATATTAATTACTAAAGTACTAGAGAAAAAAAACTCAAAGAACTAAATGTACTGCATACATTTATTCAATTGTGACTCGATTGAAAAAAAAACCCCAAACTTTTATTTTGTGGAAAGAGTTACTTATTAGTAAGTGCCTAAAAACGGAAAGTCAATTCCATTTCGTGATTCCAGATAAACCTGTTTTATTTATTTATTTTTTTGCAGCGTGACTCGCAAAAAGAATATATTATTGCAAGCAGCGATATTATCATTGAAAACAGGAGCTTACAGCAATTTGCTTTTTTGTTGTAACCCAAACCGGTGTATATTGTACATGGTACAATATTTTTTTTAACTACACACTAAAAAAAACAAAAAAAAACATGGAAGACTTATCGAAAATGTTCATGCAATTTTTACAAGCACAGGCTGAGCGGGATGAACGCAGACAAGCTACACAAAACGAGCTTTTGCAAACACTAATACAGGCACAGGCTGACCGCGAGGAAAAGAGAGAGGACAGATTATTGAAATGGCAGCAGGAACAAGAAGAAAAGCAGAAACTGGCACAATTAAAGCAGAAAAAACTGCAATTGGAACAGAAAGAAAGGCATAAGAAACTACAATTGGAATATGAAGAAAGACAAAATGAACGTTTTGCTAAAACACTGGAACTACTAAAGAGTAATCGAGAAAATGTCGATAGTGTTAATTTCTCCCATACAACTATTTTTAATAGCATGAACACATTTCATTATGTGCCTGAGGAAGAGAAGAATTTTGAAGCATACTACACAAGATACGAGGATGTTTTTCAACTGGAC
Source organism: Euprymna scolopes (assembly GCF_053919585.1). Classification (NCBI taxonomy): domain Eukaryota; kingdom Metazoa; phylum Mollusca; class Cephalopoda; order Sepiida; family Sepiolidae; genus Euprymna; species Euprymna scolopes. Next base: position 158,821,475 of record NC_136527.1, on the reverse strand, counting down.
TGTAAAAATTGGCCAAATAGTCAGAAAGTGAGCCTCTTACTCAGAAAATTGGGTACATCAGAACACAGCAAATTCGTAGATTACATATTACCTAAAAAAACTGCGGAATTAGAGTTCATGAAAGCTGTAAAATTACTAAAATAATTATTTAATCCAAATATATCTCTTTTTCATAAAAGATGGCTGTGCATGAATCTAAGAAAGATTGACAACCAAGATTATTTGACATACGCATCAGTTGTCAATAAAAACTGCGATAATTTTAAGCTTGCAGAACTAACGGTAGAAGATTTTAAATGTCTAATCTTCGCTCAAGGGTTAGTTTCCACGAAAAATGCAGAAATACGCAGACGAGTGTTGTCTAAGCTGGAATCTGAGCAAGATTTAAACCTCCAGAAACTAGCAGATGACTGTGAAAGGGCCATTCCACTAAAAAAGGATTACAAAAAATATAGAAGAATCCGGAGTGGCATATGTAAGAAAAGTTAGAAAACCATACGCACCAACCAAGAACTTTACAAAGAAAAGCAATTGAACGGGATATTCCAAAGATAATAACCATAAATATAGTACAGAATATAACAAGCCTCTTCCTAGATATAACTGTAAGAGATGTGCAGAAAAGCATTGGGAATCAGATTGTCCTTATAAAAAGAAAAAATGCTACATTTGTAAGAAGGTGGGACACAAAAGCGATTGCTGCAGATATACAGATTACACCAGAAAGAGAGTACAGCAAACAAAATCAAATACAAAATTAGACAAAGATCGGCGAAAATACGTAAAAGTGGAAATATTTAAAACATCAATAAAGTTACAACTCGACTCCGGCTCCGATGTTTCTATAATAAACCTGAATACGTGGAAAAAGTTGGGAAAACCGGCCATGATGAAAACTAGTAAAGCAGCCCGGACGGTAGCTGGTGGTGGTATAAAATTTGAAGGAGAAGTTGTCCTCCCGATAAAATTGAAAGGGATTTCGAAGAAATTAAAAATATTCGTACTAAAAAATAGTGAAAATCTGTTTGGAATAGATTAAATTGAGAAATTCGGACTATGGGATAAGCCAATTAATACATTCTGTAAAAAATTAGAATGTTCTTCTCCAACAACAGTAAATATAAAAGACGATTTAAAAGAATTATTTCCTGAGGCATTCACGACTAACTTAGGTCGCTGCAATAAATTCAAGGCCTCTTTTAAACTTAAAGAAAACGCCAGCCCAATTTTTAGAAAAAAGCGAAATGTTCCGTTCGCTGGGTTGGAAAAGATTGATAAAGAATTAAATAGATTGGAACAGACGGGAATTCTATCAAAAATAGAACACAACGAGTGGGCAGCCCCCACCGTATACATAAAGAAAAAGAATGACGAAGTTAGAGTGTGCGCAGACTTTTCGACCGGGGTCAACTCCCTATTGAAAGATCACCATTACCCCCTACCAAGCCCAGAGGAAATATTCACGAAGTTGAATGGGGCTAATATCTTCTCCAAGATAGACTTGAGCGACGCGTATTTGCAAATACCGGTCGAGGAGAATTGCTCAAAAATACTATGCATCAATACGCATAAGGGATTATACAAATACAACCGATTGCCTTTTGGCATCAAAGTAGCGCCTGTCATCTTTCAGCAAGCGATGAACACCATGCTAAGTGGTATTGAGTGCGCCTGTGCATACCTGGACGACATTGTTGTCAGGAGCAAATCCTTAGAAGAACATAGGGAACATTTGAAACAAGTATTTACTCGAATACAAGAATTCGGCTTTAAAGTAAAAGAAAGTAAATGTGACTTTTGTATGAGCGAGATTAAGTATCTTGGACACATAATAAACAAACATGGACGACGTCCAGACCCAGACAGATCTGCGGCAATAAAAAATATGCCAGCACCCGATAATGTAACAACCTTGCAGAGTTTCTTAGGACTCGCAAATTATTACCAATCTTTTATTGAAGGAATGCATAACTTGCGAGCCCCCTTAAATAATCTGCTTAAAAAGGATACACCGTGGAACTGGACGCAAGAATGTCAAACCGCTTTTGACAAAATAAAGAGCGCACTAACATCCGAATTATTCTTAACGCACTTTCACACAAACTTAAAAATAGTCGTCGCTAGTGACGCTAGCTCCTACGGCTTAGGAGCATTCATTCAACATATTATGCCGGATGGGTCTAGAAAACCAATAACGCACGCTTCGAGAACGCTGATACCAACCGAAAGGGCATATTCACAAATCGAAAAAGAAGCGTTGAGCATAATCTTTGCCGTGACTAAATTTCACCGATATTTATATGGTAGACAATTCAGACTTGAAACCGACCATAAACCGTTAGTCACGATCTATGGATCAAAAAAAGGATTGCCGGTATACACCGCAAATAGATTGCTGCGCTGGGGTACAATACTACTTAATTACGATTTCCAGCTACAACATCTAGCATCAAAAAAGATTTGCCATGCGGATGGACTATCAAGACTGATACCACAGAAACACAATCTGGAAGAATCACTCATTGCAGCAATTCGGACAAATGTTGAAGTAAAAAATATGGTAGCAAACATCATTAAGGAACTACCCGTAACTTTGTCGGACATTAAAAGGGAAGCCGAGAAAGACGAATATATAAAGGACATAAAAGAGAAAATTATAAAAGACACAAAGGTGCAGGAAGTTTTCTCCATATGTGACGATGTGTTACTGTACAGCGAGAGAGTGGTAATACCCAAAACATTGCAGAATAGGATGTTAAGAGATTTCCACACAGGACATCCGGGGATAAATCGAATGAAGTCGTTAATGAGAAGCTACGTGTACTGGCGTAACATGGACACTGACATAGCGACAACAATTGATAAATGTAAAGGATGCCAGTTAGCGGCAAACTCTCCACCTATAGTATAAAAACCTTGGCCGAAAACCGACCAACCATGGTCGAGAATCCACATGGACTTCGCTGGTCCAGTAGGTGAAAACTCTTATTTAATTGTAGTGGATAGTTTCACAAAATAGCCGGAGGTAATGCGTTGCAGGAATCCAACAACGAACAACTCAATAGGGTTCCTACACGAGTTGTTTGCAAGATTCGGTGTACCAGACACACTGGTCACTGACAACGGAACGCAGTTCACATCCACAGAGTTTAAGGAATTTTGCGACACGTTCCGAGTGAAGCACATCACGACTCCGCCGTATCATCGAAGGTCGAACGGCCTCGCGGAAAGGTTCGTGGACACACTAAAACGAGCGCTAAAGAAATCCATTGGAACACCAACAGAAAAAGCTTTGCAACAATTCTTGCAAGTATATAAGATTACACCACATCCTAGTACACCATCAAACATATCACCAGCTGATCTAATGTTTGCCAGAAAGGTAAAATCAGCGTTTGACAAACTATTGCCAAGGCAGCCAATTATCCGAAACACTACACACACGAGAAGAAAGAAATATAACTCGGGAGATCGAGTATAGTTTAAGTGCTACAGAAATAACACATCTTACTGGGAATGTGGAGTAGTGGATAAACGCATTGGTGATTGTACATACATGATTAAAGGTCCACAGAATATACATAAAAGGCACCTAAATCAGATAAAAAAGCGTCATATCCAAGATGATGATGATACGACAACAGTCGAAGAGGAGGACACCATAGATATCATATACGAATCTTTTAATTTGGAACCGCCTCAAAATGCACCTGAACCCCGAAGATCAGGTAGGAAAAGAAAAGTGAATGAACCATTAATGGTAAACCCAAAAAGAAAAAGATATTGAAATCTGTGTGACTTCAAATCTTGGGAGGGGGTGTTGTGGTGGCAACCACTTATTTGCATATGCGAATAACATAACACTATAAATGGCAAGCCTAGGTTGGTCTTGGTGTGTCTTACTAAAATGCCACCAGAAGTGACGCCGAAAGCGTACATGTCCTCCCACCAATACTCTCTGACTCACCGTCATTTTTACATATTGTAAATATACCTTTTCTTTAATACACTTATTATTGCGTTATCTTGTTGTTTCGTCTTCATTGTATTTCCTTACTAATTATTGTTCAACCTTGCAACCACAACAATATATAAAATTAATAATTATTAATAATCACTTTCATGTTATATAAAATTGATAATTATTTATAATCACTTTCATGTTATATAAAATTGATAATTATTAATAATCACTTTCATATTATATAAAATTGATAATTATTAATAATCACTTTCATGTTAACAAAATTGATAATTATTAATAATCACTTTTATGTTATATAAAATTGATAATTATTAATAATCACTTTCATGTTATATAAAATTGATAATTATTAATAATCACTTTCATATATAAAATTGATAATTATTAATAATCACTTTAATGTTATATAAATTGATAATTATTAATAATCACTTGCATGTTATATAAAATTGAAATTAATAAATAATCACTTTCATGTCATATAAAATTGATAATTATTAATAATCACTTTCATATTATATAAAATTGATAATTATTAATAATCAATTTCATGTTATATAAAATTGATAATTATTAATAATCACTTTTATGTTATATAAAATTGATAATTATTAATAATCACTTTTATGTTATATAAAATTGATAATTATTAATAATCACTTTCATGTTATATAAAATTGATAATTATTAATAATCACTTTCATATATAAAATTGATAATTATTAATAATCACTTTAATGTTATATAAATTGATAATTATTAATAATCACTTGCATGTTATATAAAATTGATAATTATTAATAATCACTTTCATGTTATATAAAATTGATAATTATTAATAATCACTTTTATGTTATATAAAATTGATAATTATTAATAATCACTTTCATGTTATATAAAATTGATAAATATTAATAATCACTTTCATATATAAAATTGATAATTATTAATAATCACTTTCATATATAAAATTGATAATTAATAATAATCACTTTAATATATAAAATTGATAATTATTAATAATAACTTGCATGTTATATAAAATTGATAATTATTAATAATAACTTTCATATACAAAATTGATAATTATAAATAATCAATTTCATATATAAAATTGATAATTATTAATAATCACTTTCATGTTATATAAAATTGATAATTATTAATAATCACTTTCATGTCATATAAAATTGATAATTATTTATAATCACTTTCATGTTATATAAAATTTATAATTATTAATAATCACTTTCATGTTATATAAAATTGATAATTATTAATAATCACTTTCATGTTATATAAAATTGATAATTATTAATAATCACTTGCATGTTATATAAAATTTATAATTATTAATAATCACTTCCACGTTATATAAAATTAATAATTATTAATAATCACTTTCATGTTATATAAAATTGATAATTATTAATAATCACTTTCATATCATATAAAATTAATAATTATTAATAATCACTTTCATCTTATATAAAATTGATAATTATTAATAATCACTTTCATGTCATATAAAATTGATAATTATTAATAATCACTTTCATGTTATATAAAATTGATAATTATTAATAATCAGTTTCATGTTATATAAAATAGATAATTATTAATAATCGATTTCATGTTATATCAAATTGATAATTATTAATAATCACTTTCATATATAAAATTGATAATTATTAATAATCACTTGCATGTTATATCAAATTGATAATTATTAATAATCACTTTTGTCTTATATAAAATTGATAATTATTAATGATCAATTTCATGTTATATAAAATTGATAATTATTAATAATCACTTTCATGTTATATAAAATTGATAATTATTAATAATCAATTTTATGTTATATAAAATTGATAATTATTAATAAGCACTTTCATGGTATATAAATTGATAATTATTAATAATCAATTTTATGTTATAAAAAATTGATAATTATTAATAATCACTTTCATGTTATATAAAATTGATAATTATTAATAATCACTTTCATGTTATAAAAAATTGATAATTATTAATAATCACTTTCATGTTATATCAAATTGATAATTATTAATAATCACTTTCATGTTATATAAAATAGATAATTATTAATAATCAATTTCATGTTATATCAAATTGATAATTATTAATAATCACTTTCATATATAAAATTGATAATTATTAATAATCACTTTCATGTTATATAAAATTGATAATTATTAATAATCACTTTTATGTTATATAAAATTGATAATTATTAATAATCAATTTTATGTTATATAAAATTGATAATTATTGATAATCACTTTCATGTTATATAAAATTGATAATAATTTATAATCACTTTCATGTTATATAAAATTGATAATTAATTATAATCACTTTCATGTTGTATAAAATTGATAATTGTTAATAATCACTTTCATGTTATATAAAATTGATAATTATTAATAATCAATTTCATGTTATATCAAATTGATAATTATTAATAATCACTTTCATGTTGTATAAAATTGATAATTATTAATAATCAAGTTCATGTTATATCAAATTGATAATTATTAATAATCACTTTCATGTTATATAAAATTGATAATTATTTATAATAACTTTCATGTTGTATAAAATTGATAATTATTAATAATCACTTGCATGTTATATAAAATTGATAATTATCAATAATCACTTTCATATATAAAATTGATAATTATTAATAATCAGTTTCATGTTATATAAAATTGATAATTATTAATAATCACTTTCATGTTATATAAAATTGATAATTATCAATAATCACTTTCATGTTATATAAAATTGATAATTATTAATAATCACTTGCATGTTATATAAAATTGATAATTATAAATAATCACTTTCATATATAAAATTGATAATTATTAATAATCAATTTCATGTTATATAAAATAGATAATTATTAATAATCAGTTTCATGTTATATAAAATTGATAATTATTAATAATCACTTTCATGTTATATTAAATTGATTAATATTAATAATCACTGTCATGTTATATAAAATTTATAATTATTAATAATCACTTTCATGTTATATAAAATTGATAATTATTAATAATCACTTTCATTTTGTATAAAATTGATAATTATTAATAATCACTTTCATGTTATATAAAATTGATAATTATTAATAATCACTTTCATGTTATATAAAATTGATAATTATTTATAATCACTTTTATGTTATATAAAATTGATAATTATTGATAATCACTTTCATGTTATATAAAATTGATAATTATTGATAATCACTTTCATGTTATATAAAATTGATAATCATTAATAATCACTTTAAGGTTATATAAAATTGATAATTATTTATAATCACTTTCATGTTATATAAAATTGATAATTATTAATAATCACTTTCATATATAAAATTGATAATTATTAATAATCACTTTAATGTTATATAAAATTGATAATTATTAATAATCACTTTCATGTTATATAAAATTGATAATTATTAATAATCACTTTAATGTTATATAAAATTGATAATTATTAATAATCACTTTCATGTTATATAAAATTGATAATTATTAATAATCACTTTCATGTTATATAAAATTGATAATTATTAATAATCACTTTCATGTTATACAAAATTGATAATTATTGATAATCAGTTTCATGTTATATAAAATTGATAATTATTTATAATCACTTTCATGTTATATAAAATTGATAATTATTAATAATCACTTTCATGTTATATAACATTGATAATTATTAATACTCACTGTCATGTTATATAAAATTGATAATTATTAATAATCACTTTCATGTTATATAAAATTGATAATTATTAATAATCACTTTCATGTTATATAAAATTGATAATTATTGATAATCACTTTCATGTTATGTAAAATTGATAATTATTAATAATCACTTTCATGTTATATAAAATTGATAATTATTAATAATCACTTTCATGTTATATAAAATTGATAATCATTAATAATGCCTTTCATGTTATATAAAATTGATAATTATTGATAATCAGTTTCATGTTATATAAAATTGATAATTATTAATAATCACTTTCATGTTATATAAAATTGATAATTATTAATAATCACTTTCATTTTGTATAAAATTGATAATTATTAATAATCACTTTTATGTTATATAAAATTGATAATTATTAATAATCACTTTTATGTTATATAAAATTGATAATTATTAATAATCACTTTTATGTTATATAAAATTGATAATCATTGATAATCACTTTAATGTTATATAAACTTGATAATAATTAATAATCACTTCCATGTGGTATAAAATTGATAATTATTAATAATCACTTTCATGTTATATAAACTTGATAATTATTAATATTCACTTTCATGTTATATAAAATTGATAATTATTAATAATGACTTTTTTATGTTATATAAAATTGATAATTATTAATAATCGCTTCCATGTTATATAAAATTTATAATTATTAATAATCACTTTTATGTTATATAAAATTGATAATTATTAATAATGACTTTTTCATGTTATATAAAATTGATAATTATTAATAATCACTTTCATGTTATATCAAATTGATAATTATTAATAATCACTTTAATGTTATATAAAATTGATAATTATTAATAATCACTTTCATGTTATATTAAATTGATAATTATTAATAATCACTTTCATGTTATATAAAATTGATAATTATTGATAATCAGTTTCATGTTATATAAAATTGATAATTATTAATAATCACTTTCATGTTATATAAAATTGATAATTATTAATAATCACTTTCATTTTGTATAAAATTGATAATTATTAATAATCACTTTCATGTTATATAAAATTGATAATTATTTATAATCACTTTCATTTTGTATAAAATTGATAATTATTAATAATCACTTTCATGTTATATAAAATTGATAATTATTAATAATCAATTTCATGTTATATAAAATTGATAATTATTAAGAATCACTTTTATGTTATATAAACTTGATAATAATTAATAATCACTTCCATGTGGTATAAAATTGATAATTATTAATAATCACTTTCATGTTATATAAACTTGATAATTATTAATAATCACTTTCATGTTATATAAAATTGATAATTATTAATAATGACTTTTTCATGTTATATAAAATTGATAATTATTAATAATCACTTTCATGTTATATAAAATTGATAATTATTAATAATCACTTTCATGTTATATAAAATTGATAATTATTAATAATCACTGTCATGTTATATAAAATTGATAATTATTAATAATCACTTTCATGTTATATAAAATTGATTATTATTAATAATCACTTTCATGTTATATAAAATTGATAATTATTGATAATCACTTTCATGTTATGTAAAATTGATAATTATTAATAATCACTTTCATGTTATATAAAATTGATAATCATTAATAATGCCTTTCATGTTATATAAAATTGATAATTATTGATAATCAGTTTCATGTTATATAAAATTGATAATTATTAATAATCACTTTCATGTTATATAAAATTGATAATTATTAATAATCACTTTCATTTTATATAAAATTGATAATTATTAATAATGACTTTTTCATGTTATATAAAATTGATAATTATTAATAATCAATTTCATGTTATATAAAATTTATAATTATTAATAATCACTTTCATGTTATATAAAATTTATAATTATTAATAATCAATTTCATGTTATATAAAATTTATAATTATTAATAATCACTTTTATGTTATATAAAATTTATAATTATTAATAATGACTTTTTCATGTTATATAAAATTGATAATTATTAATAATGACTTTTTCATGTTATATAAAATTGATAATTATTAATAATCGCTTTCATGTCATATAAAATTGATAATTATTAATAATCACTTTCATGTTATATAAAATTTATAATTATTAATAATCACTTTTATGTTATATAAAATTGATAATTATTAATAATGACTTTTTCATGTTATATAAAATTGATAATTATTAATAATCACTTTCATGTTATATAAAATTGATAATTATTAATAATCACTTTCATGTTATATAAAATTGATAATTATTGATAATCACTTTCATGTTATATAAAATTGATAATTATTAATAATCACTTTCATGTTATATAAAATTGATAATAATTAATACTCACTGTCATGTTATATAAAATTGATAATAATTAATAATCACTTCCATGTTATATAAAATTGATAATTATTAATAATCACTTTCATTTTGTATAAAATTGATAATTATTAATAATCACTTTCATGTTATATAAAATTGATAATTATTAATAATCACTTTCATGTTATATAAAATTGATAATTATTAATAATCACTTTAATATTATTTTGGCAAATATTCACATAAACGAATGATAGCAAATTTATTTGTTTGAGAAAACTTGATTCGTGAGATTTAAAACAAAACATTTTTTTTTAATCGGAGTTACAGTTTATAATTCTATCATTACATTATGAAAATAAGTGTAATAGAAAATGTTTTAATATTTGTACAGATTAGAGTTTTCTCATTGATTTGAATTTTAATTTTAATCTCTTAAATTAGATTTATTTTATCAAAAATGTTTACCAGAGTAAAAAGTTCATTCAATGGTTTTATTATTAACCATCAGATTTAAAATTTAATATTTCAGTCTAACCAAACACTATTTTATTTAAAACAATCAAAACGATCAATATATTGACGAAATATTTTGAAAATGTGCATATCGTAACAATTTGAATTACATTAATCAGTTGACGACCAAAAATTACTACCAATTCTAGTTTTGCGTGATATATAACCTAAATGAATCTTTTACCTGCCTCATTATGTTGGTTAAATTGACGAGGTAACTGTATGGTTAGATCCCTCAGTTTCCTTTTGTAACCTTTGAAATCTATAAGAAAAGTTCTCATATTTTGAACTAGTTGGTAGAGTCAGCTGTTTTTATAGTAGCGAGTTGGAGAGTTTTCTTTTTGTTCGGTTTGGTAGTATGTTTTTAGCATGGTTGCTTTTAATGCTATAGTGGATGGTGCTATATGTTCTTTGTAGTGTTGCTTTTAATGCTATAGTGGATGGTGTTTCATATGTTCTTTGTAGTGTTGCTTTTAATACTATAGTGGACGGTGTTGCTGATAAAACACTTTAAACCAACTCTCAATTCCAAAGTATCCTGTCGGTATAAATTTTCACTACATTTAGTTGGGTTAGAAGTTGAGAAAAACAATTTGAGTTCGAACTGTAGGTTAACCGTATGAGACTGTCAATAAAATAACTGATCTGTAATTTTATGAGATTCACACTAAACCAAGATTGAATACGATTTCAAGATATTGGTGCAGTTTTATGTTTCTTTTATTAATAGAATATGATGTTAGAATATATGCTTGCACGCAAATTACCCGTACCATACATCACGTGAAAAAGATTACAAGACAGTCTTTTCGGTAAACCGGTGTCACATATAGTATTCCCTCGTGTAAGACGTTCCTGCTGGAATCCAATGCATCCTACAAAAATGATTGTCATCCCGTTTTTACAGTTAAAGGAAATATTCTTTTTTTAACATGTGAATTTATAGAGTTAATACACTTGTGTGAGTATCAGTTATGTCTGTATCGGCCAGGAAGTCTCACTTCTCTTCCATGGAAGGGTTGTCTGCTGCCTTTGCAAGTGATTCTTTTTTTTATCATAAGTTTGTCTTTTCTTTGAAAAGATGACGATTTCTCACAGAGCTTGTATCGGTTACACCACCTCCGTTCCTTTTCATAATGTTGGCTCTGGATTCATAGAAGACAGCTTGCACATGAACAGGCTTCCATATATTCGTGCTCTGATCTTGTATGAGGATCTGCTCTCCTTTGTGTAATGGCTTTAATCTCTAGTAGTCGTGTTGAGCTCTCTGTGATTCCTCTCTTTAATTCAAACTAATGATAACATTGTCTCAAGTTTCTTACTTGTTTTACTCATTTGTTAAAGATTAGTTCAGGAAGGCTATGTAGTTTCTGGTGAATTGGTGTTGTTCCGTGCATTATCAAAACAAATTAAATATATTTATTGAATCGTTTGAATTTTTTAATGTGTTTTTTATTTGAATTTGTCTCTCAACCAATTCAACGGATTATGTGATAATGTTTTTATGATGTAACATGTCTGTAATTCAAATCAGATTCAAATTTCCGGTATTTAAAACTGTTATAGCAAGCAATGTTGTCAGACTCTATTTTTTTAGTTGAATTTCTACAATTTTGAACTCGCAAACTGTATCACTATGTATTTACTGTAGTAATTCGCAATGACCAGATAGCTTTCAGCATCCAATGAGAATAAGTATATGCCTAGATAGGTTTAAAAGAGTAGTTGTTGATGGGCAGAAATCAGAAACTCATAGTATTAACGCTGACGTCCCTCAAGATTCCATCCTGGGCCCAACTCTCTTCTTAATCTTCATCAAGGATTTCCCAAATCACATTCTTAGATCATTCACAAACGACACCGCAATTTATGGCAACACTTCAAAGACTAGCAATGACCAAGATATTTTTCTTTCGTCATATACGCCCTGACCTCCAATTGAAATGAGTGACTCTTGTCTTGGGGAAGCTCTTTGTCTTGGCAAGATTCTTCACTCTTGACCTGACCTGTTGAATACAACATGGTAGTCTTCAAATCAAATGTAAACAAATTCTTGTTGAGTCGTCACAATAAATAAGCCAATTCTACCAAAGTTACACAATTAATGATCACTGTCATACGGCCTTATTCATTAATTCCTATCCTCACGTTGCCTTCGGACCTTGATAAGTGGTGCTCCCAAGTAAAAAAATGTATTGCCTAAAGTCCATATTTCCTTGTTTGTGTTATTCCTTATTTGAGTTTTTTTATGTGAAATATTTAGTTTGTCAATTTTTAATATGAGAATTATTTGGATTATTCAAACTACTGTTCTCCTCTTGGGTGTTAACAATAGTTCGACTAATCCAAATAATAATGAAATGTTCAGTCTTTAAAACCTCATTTTTGATCTTGATATATTTTTTAATGAATTGGACTCGCAAAAGAGAAATTTACCAAATAAATACCCCAAATATTGACAAATATAATCAAAACTTGATAAGAAACAATTCGGCGGTCTAAGTAACGGACCTTTTTACACGAGGAACGAAATAATGATTACACCGTGTTACGATGACCTAAATCCTTTGTTCTTTAGCAGTTGATTTTCTTTTTAAATAATTTCACGTTTAAATCGTGTTTTTCATCTTTTAATTTGGATTCTTTTATATTTTCATATATTTCATTCCTTAATGATTGGACACACAAAACAAATGTTATATCAATTAACAAACAAAACAAATTTTCTGTTTTGAACACAAAAGAACAAAGAATTCAACTCTATTTTTTTTTTCGCATTGAATTCCTGGAATGAAAGGTAAGTTTCTTCTTTTTTGTTTACAATTCCATTAAATAACTTTTAAAATGAACTTAAATATTAAATTACATTTATTTATTTATTTATTTATTTATTTTGCAATCCAATAAAGACATTGTATTTTTCATAACAAACGTGAATAAAAGTATGAATTTGCAATTAAAAAATTTCCTAAAAATCTATTATTTTTTCAACGAAAGAGTAAAAACAAATCCTCGAATAAAAATTGTAAATGACCCCCCCCCCATATTTTTATATAAAACCAAATATAATAAATATTAAGAAAACCAATAACGATATTAGTAAATTGTTTGGTAAAATTTCGAAATCACAAACAGTGATCACTAACTGACCATTAAGTGGGTGGTCACTTTACATGGAATTTATATAGGAAATTAATAACCCATTCTAAAATCTTAAATGTTTATTATTATTAATTCCTTCTTTTCCGATGTATTTTAAAGCTTTGCAGATGTATTTTTAAGGCTGTTCAAAGTTGATTTAAATAGGAAAATTATCCCACATTCTAAAACCTTAATTATTTATTATTATTTTTTAAGTGTTTCTTTGCAGATTTTTTTGAAATGTACAAAAATATAAAGAGTTTGAATTTTTATTGTGTAAACTATGACGGGTTAGAATCTATGACTAACTTCAACTAGACCACCATTCGCCTATGTATGGAGTATTGCTGTCACATTTGGCTGGTGCATCTGCTAATAGTCTCTCGCTCCTAGACAAGGTTCAAAAGTGAGTCGTCAATCTGATAGGCTCTACACTGGCATCTAATCTTCAGCCTCTGTCCGATCAACGAAATGTTGCATCCCTCTGCCTGTATTTTAATGGTGAATGCTCTGGCGAACTGCAGACACTTGTGCCCCCACGACGTAGACAACCTTGACAAACCCGACAGGCAGCTAAATCCCACCCCTACACAGTAGAGATCCTAGATGTAAAAGATCTTTCTACTCCAGTAGTTTCTTCCCCAGAACCACTAGAATCTGGAATCCATTCCAGGTCCTTGCCAACTGTACTGACATGCAGAAGTTCAAGTGTAACGTGAACCGACATCTTGCTACACAAATCCCTACATAGTACCCCAGTAGTTGTTGCCCCTGATAGTAGTCCCCTACACGAAAGTGACAATTTGCGTTGTTTGGGGTGAAAATGTAATTAAAAAATACAAATAAGTTGACCATTTTTTTAAGTCTTTCAAGGAACTAATTATCAATGAACGGCACATTTCTTTTTATCTTCAATACTTGTGTATTCTATTAAAATTCACCTCTGATATTTTTGTGCCTTGTTCATAACCGGCTGAAAAAACTTCACTGAAACGTTTAATTCTGGCTTTATATTTTCCTTCCAAGTCGTAAGAGTTTCGACTTTTTGACAAAACATATTTATAGAAAAATCCCCATAATTTAATTATTACAAAACATCTGTTCCCAAAATAGTTCTATGGTTGTTAACACGAAAATGCTGTATATTAGTGATTAGTTCACCTTCCAAATTTATTCTCGATCGGGCTGTCTTGCAAGAGTTTAGTATCGTAGGTTTATTTAATTTGTAGTGTTATTTAATTTCCTTCCAAATTTATTCCCGACCCAGTCATCGTGTTGGCTGTTTTGCAAGAGTTAAGCATCTTGGGTTTATTTAATTTGTAGTGTTATTTAATTTCCTTCCAAATTTATTCCCGACCCAGTCATCGTGTTGGCTGTTTTGCAAGAGTTAAGCATCTTGGGTTTATTTAATTTGTAGTGTTATTTAATTTCCTTCCAAATTTATTCCCGACCCAGTCATCGTGTTGGTTATTTTGCAATAGTAAACATCATAGGTTTATTTAATTTGTAGTGTTATTTAATTTTGTTTTAAATTTATTCTCGACCCAGTCATTGTGTTGGCTGTTTTGCAATCTTTGATATTTATTATTATTTTTTAATTATTCTTTGCAGTTTTTTTTAAATGTTGTTGAAACGTAGCAGTTTAAAAAGATAGAGTTTGAATTTTTATCGTGTAATTCTTCTTCTTCTTCTTCTTCTGCTTCTTCTTCGTCTTCTTTTTATTATTATTATTGATGGATGTGGCTCACCTGCATTAATATTGTGTTTTTTCTCTTGTATGGGAAGGATCTTATTATATTAAGCCCATGAGCTTAGCTAAATCTAGGGCTTCTTCTATAACTTCCCCTGCCTTATAACTTTAAGAGATTACAGTTAGGTTGTCTGTAGTTGAGCAAGCTCACCTAAATCCATATTGTCCGTGGGAAAGGAGTTTAGCCATTATGAGGTGGTGGACAAATACTTGATTAATTAGACTCAACGATTTTGGAAATGATATTCATGTTGGATTCAGTTATTTTGTAGAAGGCTTTTGTTCTCCAAGCTCTTCGTATAATGATTTTGGAAATAATATTCATGTTGGATTTTATTCTCCAAGCTCTTCGTATCTTCAACCGCTAGTTTGCAGTGTTTGGTTTTGTTGTTTTATAGTGGATTTTATAGTTTTTGTTCCCTACTCTGCAGAACATGAACGAGTTTTTCAATGGGAGAATGTATTAATATTTGGTACACTTTAAGTTAGGAAACCAGTCAGGAAGTTGGAAGATAGAAAAGGCAAATAGGAATAAGGAAAAGGGAGAAAATATTGGTTGTCGTTTTTTGTTTTTGGTTTTGCAGAATATGTTTTGCAAAAGGAAGTAGAAAAACAAAAAGCATCAATGTTTTGTACATTTCATCTCAGGAAGCCAATATCTTCAGAAAGTCTGATCTGATAGCACCAGGCGAAGAGAGGGAGGGGAGGCTAATGGCGCAATAATTTTAGGAGTTTATTACGCATAATTGCTGAAAACTGGTAACAGAGAGACGATTTCACAATTATTAGTCATGAAAGCAAGATTTGGCAAATCATTTGTTGAAGAGTTTGAGATACCCAAGCTAACCTCAACCGAACACTACTTCGAAGTTTCCAGGTTTATTATGATATCCTGAATATGGGAAGGGGTAATTTTCTAATTATCGTTTGTGGCTTCTGTCTGCAATTAAAAATTAGTCGGGGAATGATGTAATACGTCTAAAGTGGAGTTGAACGCAAACAAGCATTTTTATTTGTCGTGTATATTATGAACGAGTCAGAAATGGTTCTTTCTTCACGTTAAAAGCAATATAACGAGTACTAACATCATTTAATTTACATGGTTGACCTTTTTTTTAGAAGATTTTTAGTATTACCATCCACTGTTTCCACTTTCGCACCTGATAGCCCCAACTGTACCCACCACCAAATTTACTTCTGAAGCTATTTTTTCTGTACTCCTTTGCATCTTCCTATGATTTCCTGGCGCATATAATTAGACCATTCCTTTAGTTTAACCATTTAAAAACAGTAATTAAAAGGATAATCTTTGCAGTGTCTGAAAAATGTTATCAACTGACTTGTAAAGAGCGGAACCCTGAGGTGCCTTCTAATTGGTTGAAATATTGTAGTAACATTGAATGACTTTTTAAGAATGAAATTTCTTATTGCTTGAAATATTGCTTTTGCTACCCACTGTATATTGTTATATTGTTATATAATATATGTATGCATGTGAATACATATATAAATTGTAACATAATACTGTATATTGTTATATTGTTATATAATATATGTATGCATGTTAATACATATATAAATTGTAAAATAATACTCATATATGTTGTTCTTCCTATTATGATCTAAATCATAAAAAATAAAGTTAGATAGAATTTCAACTAGACTAAACCTAGATTAACAAGACCCTATATGGACTGGATCTGCTCAATTTAGGAAATATCCGGTTATTTTCTCATATTACGTTTTAGATTAAATTAACCTGAATACATACAAATATACGGCATAATCACATTGATCACAGATGAGTTCTCGCCAGATCACTGAAGTTAAGCAACAGTGAGCCTGGCAGATGGGTTATCATGTAGAAAGGTGAGGTGCTTTATCAACCGCAAGATACCAGGTTGAGAAACTGCCACTGTCTATTCTTCTCTTGGGGGTAAATCAGACTCTCATAAACCGAGCCAAGTAGCCCATCTAGTGATGGTGTCACAATAAAAAATACCATTGATAGCCCTGGTGAAGCTTAACTTGTTTTTGTTCTGTTATATAAATTCTACTTTATTTGTTTTTATCTGAAGGATAAATTCTATTTTCTTGGAGTTTTTTTTCTGTATTCCAATTAAGTAAAATAAATTTTCTCTAAAATAAATTTTGCTAATTTTTCCGTTTAGTTTTACTATATAATAATTTTATTTAAACCAAAACATGACGGTGTAGACATAAAATATCTCTTCCAAAGTTAGGGAACATATTTGGGAACTACCGACCATAAGTATAAAACTACCTGGTATATTTCAAAACAATAAATTCCCTAGGAATCGGAATCAGAATCGTACTTGGTATCGGAATCGTTAATCAATATTTTCCTGGAATCGGAATCGTATAAAAATTAGGAATCGTCCCAACACTACTATTAAGCAATCGACAAGATTTGAAATGCAAATAAATATTTCTCTTTCACATATAAATCATAAAAAACGCAATATTTTCAATTACATTATATCTTAAGCAACACTTGTATCGACTGTGTAAAGTTAGAAAATATCCGATTATTTTTGTAACATGTCTCATATAACTTTTCTAGATTAAATTAATCTATTGTGTCCAATCAAATAATAGTGACACAATAAACATAAGTTTTAAAATTGAATAATTCTAGATCTTGTGTTCAATGCAATTATATTGACAACAATAAACAGATGATTTTTTAGATTAACATATTGTCTTCAATCCAATAATATTGACAACAATAAACACACATATAACTTAGATAAAATGAATCTAGGTATTGTGTTCAATCCATTAATATTGAAAACAAAAACAATTATATTGACAACAATAAACAGATAATTTTTTTAGATTAAATTAACATATTGTGTTTAATCCAATGATATTGGCAAAAATAAACAAACATATAACTTTTTTCTGATTAAATTAATCTAGATATTGTATTCAATCCAATAATATTTACAACAATACGCAAACAGATAATATTTTTATATTAAATTAATCTAGGTATAGTGTTCAATCCAATAATATTGATAACAATAAACAGAAAATCTTGATACTGTGATTAATCCAATAATATTTACAATAATAAACATAATTTTTATATTAAATTCATCCAGATATTGTGTTCAATCAAATAATATTGACAATAATAAACAAACAGGTAACTTTTTTATAAAAAATTAATCTAGATATTGTGTTCGGTAAAATAATATTGGCAACAATAAACAAACATAATTTTCTTATATTAAATTAATCTAGATATTGTGTTCAATCCAATAATATTGACAACTATAAACAGATAAAGTTTTTTTAGATTACATTAATGTAGATATTGTGTTCAATACAATACTATTGACAACAATAAAAAACATAACTTTTTAGATTAAATTAATCTAGGTATAGTGTTCAATCCAATAATATTGATAACAATAAGCAGCATTTTTTTAGATTAAATTAATCTTGATATTGTGTTTAATCCAATAATATTGACAACACTAAATAGATAACTTTTTAGATTATATTTATCTAGATATTTAGATTAAATTAATCTTGATATTGTGTTTAACTCAATAACATTGACAACAATAAACAAGGACATAAACTTTTTAGATATTTTGTTCATCCCAATGATATTAACAACAATAAAAAAACATATAACCTTTTTTAGATTATGACCCAATAAACAAACAGAATACAAATATGTGATTGCAGATACTAAAATATTGAATTTCATTTTTACAGATGTTCCTGATTGGACGCTATTATTCAATTTTAATGGAGTAACATTTTCTTCAAACATAATCTTTTAAATAATTAATACTTCATTTGGATAATACAGCGACATCTACAACAAGGTTTATTATACTGGACAATAATATTTGATGAATTTTGTGAAACATTGGTGAAAACATAACACATCTTAAAGGTAATATATTTTTGTTGAATAAAAGGTAATAAGAGATCAAATTACAATCTCAAACGATGAAAACTAAAAAATGGAAAAGCCACATACTTGTGAAGTATGTGAATATACTTCTTAAAAATCACAGTTAGTAATGCATATGAAAATTCACACTCCTGAAAAGCCATATACTTGTGAGTGTGTGGATATCCTCGTTCTACAAAATAAATACTTAGTCATACATATGAGAACTCACACTGGGGAGAAGCGCCATTTGTGTGTAGTGTGTGGATATTCCTGTTCAAAAAAATAAAATTTAGTGAAACATATGACAACTCACAGGAAAAACCACATATCTGAAGTGCGTGAATCTTTTTCAAGTATATCAGTCTTAGTCTAACATAAGATAACTCACACTGGGGAAGTGTGTGGATATTCTTGACCTGAAAAATAAAGCTTAGTAATGCATATAAGAACTCACACTGGGGAAAAACATATACTTTTGAAACGTGTAGATGTTCTTTTTCTCATATCTTAGTCTAACATAACTCACAGACTTGTGAAGTGTCTAATAGTTTTGTTTTAAAAATCACACTTAATCAGAAATAAGATAACTCATAGTCTTAGTCATATGAGAACTCACACTTGAGAAATGAAGAACTTTAATGGAACTTTCGATAAATTCTTGTCATAGAATCCAGTAAGACCAAGAGACCAACATGAAAGATATACTAAAACGTATGAAATGG
The DNA here is from genome assembly GCF_053919585.1 of Euprymna scolopes. Taxonomy (NCBI): domain Eukaryota; kingdom Metazoa; phylum Mollusca; class Cephalopoda; order Sepiida; family Sepiolidae; genus Euprymna; species Euprymna scolopes. The sequence continues at coordinate 158,801,259 of NC_136527.1, read as the reverse complement.
TTAATTGGGGAGAGGAAAATCACACTTAGCCAGAAATAATAATATATGAGAACACACACTTGAGAAATAAAGAACTTTAATGGAACTTTTGCTAGCCCCAGTAAAATAAAACAAAAAAGCTATCAAACCAGATATAAAATAAAAAAAGTGAAAAGTCACACTGTTACGTATTATATTGTGTGTTCATATTAGTGAGATAGAGACAGGGTACATTTTAATACAGAGCCGGTAACATGTAATACACAATGAGAATTGGGATGGATATATAGATAGGAGAGATTGACATTTATACAGTTTTGACAGTTCTGGGAGTGTTTCTATAAACATATTTTTTAACACATAATAAACAGAATTGAATCATAAAATTCCTTTTTAGTAAACAACGAATTTCTTTTTCAACAAACATCTGCTTATTTATTTTAAACTCTCGATCGGAAGTCTCCTAAATCTTAATTCCAAACCTAGCTTCCCAGGTTCGAATTCTCGGACTATCCTGTCTCATTTTTACTTACAAGGACAGGCGACCTGTTCTCTAACAATACTTGTGAAGTGTGTGGATATTATTGTACTGAAAAATCCGATTTAGTATCACATATCAGTACTCACACTGGGGAAAGCTTTTTTTTTCTCAAAAATCAGGCTTAGTCAGCCCCAAGCTAACTCACACTGGGAAAACTTGAATACCTACTAGACACTGTCCTCGAGTGTCTAAGATCTCTCTGTACAGGGGTTTGTCAGAAAAATCGGGCACGAGGATACTTTTTCTATAGAAGTAAACCCTGACCAAATATTTAAAATCACATAGTATTCACTGCCCAAATAAGATCACCTCACTATTGCTGACACACATTAGCTTTTACGAGGAATAGTGCACCTTCTCAAAGTTATATTACCTCAAGTAATAGCACGAAGCTGGATAGTCCACCAGACTAGATAAATTCTTGTCCTGGAATCCAGTCAACATGAAAGATATACAACATATGAAAATGGTTAATTGGGGAGAGGAAAATTATCTTCTCAATTTCTTTACTAACTCAGTGTTTGAGAGATAAAGACCTTTTATGCGAACATTCGAATATCTATGTATCTCATACAGAGTTCAAGTGTTAGCCCAGGTCGTGGGCCTCTTTATTTCTGAGAACTGCGACTGAAGTAAAATAAAAAAAGGGAAAAGCCACATGCTTGCGAAGTGTGTGGATCTTCTTTTTCTCAAAAATCACAGAGAACTAACACTGGGGAAAGCCACATATTTGCGAAGTGTGTGCATATTCTTCTGAAAAATCAGATATATCCATACATATGAGAACTCACACTGGAGAAAAACCACATTCTTGTGAAAGAGGTGGAGTTTTTTTCTCGAAAATCAGGTTTAGTCATCCATATGAGAACTCACACTGGAGAAAAGCCACATGTTTGTGAAGGGTGTGGATATTCTTGTTCTGAAAAAACAGTGTTAGTCATACATATGAGAACTCATACTCTATCATTCCAGTAATTATAGGAGCAACCGGACTTATGAAAAAGAATTTTACAAACTATCTTACAAATATACCAGGTAAACCAAGTGCAAAGGAGATTCAAACAATTGCACTTAAAGGGACGGTTAGAATCTTAAAAAGATCTCTCGGTTGGAGTGTCTAAAATAGCAGGTGTATGTTTGGCATCTGGTAGGATACCCCATCCCTGGCTTAAACAAAATGATAAGAAAAATGAAACAAAGGAAAAAACCACATACCTGTGAAGTTTGCGGATCTTCTTTTCTTCACAAATCAGGGTTAGTTAGACATGTAAGAATTCACACTGGAGAAAAACCACATGTTTGTGAAGTGTGTGGATATTCTTGTTCTCAACATTCAAGCTTAATCATCCATATGAGAACTCACACTGGGGAAAAGCCACATACTTGTGACGTGTGTGGATCTTCTTTTTCTCAAAAATCAAGCTTAGTCAGCCATAAGATATGTCACATTGGCGAAAAGCCACATGCTTGTGAAGTGTGTGGATGTTCTTTTGCTAAAAAATCAGGGTTAGTAAGACATATAAGAACTCACACTGGGGAAAAGCCACATACTTGTGAAGTGTGTGGATCTTCTTTTACTCAAAAATCAGTCTTAGTCACACATATGAGAACTCACACTGGTGAAAAACCACATACTTGTGAAGTGTGTAGATCTTCTTTTACTACAAAATCAAGCTTAGTCACCCATAAGATAACTCACACTGGTGAAAAACTACATAGTTGTGAATTGTGTGGATCTTCTTTTACTACAAAACCAAGCTTAGTCAGACATAAAATAACTCACATAGTGGAAAAGCCACATCCTTGTGAAGTGTGTGGAGCTTTTTTTTCTAGAAAATCAGGCTTACAGATCCATATGAGAACTCACACTGGGGAAAAGCCACATACTTGCGAAGTGTGTGGATATTCTTGTTCTGAAAAATCACACCTAGGCAGACATATGAGAACTCACACTGGGGAAACGCCACATACTTGCCAAGTGTGTGGATCTTCTTTTTCTCAAAAATCATACTTGGTTATACATACGAGAACTCACACTGGGGAAAAGCCACATACTTGTGAAGTGTGCGGATCTTCTTTTTCTCATAAATCAAATTTAGTGAGACATAAGAGAACTTACACTGGGAAAACCCCACATATTGGCGAAGTGTGTCGATATCCTTCCCGTGACAAATCAGATATATTCACACATACCAGAACTCACAGTGGGGAAAAGCTACATGCGTGTGAAGTGTGTGGATCTTCTTTTTCTCGAAAATCAGGCTTAGTCATCCATATGAGAACTCACACTGGTGAAAAACCACATACTTGTGAAGTGTGTGGATCTTCTTTTACTACAAAATCAAGCTTAGTCATCCATATGAGAACTCACACTGGTGAAAAACCACATACTTGTGAAGTGTGTGGATCTTCTTTTACTACAAAATCAAGCTTAGTCAGACATAAGATTACTCACACTGTTGAGAAGAACTTGAATGCCTACTAGACACTGTCCTCGAGTGTCTAAGGTCTCTCTGTGCAGGGGTTTGCCAGAACAACCTGGCATGAGGATACTTTTTCTATAGCAGTAAACCCTGATCAAATATTTAAAATCACATAGTATTCACTGCCCAAATAAGATTTCCTCACTATGGCTAACACACATTAACTTTTACGAGGAATGGTGCACCTTCGTTAAGTAATGTTACCTCAAGTAATAGCACGAAGCTGGATAGTTCACCAGACTTGATAAATTCTTGTCCTGGAATCCAGTAAGACCAAGAGACCAAAATGAACGATATACTACAATGTATGAAAATGGTTAATTGGGGAGAGGAAAATTATGTTCTCAATTTCTTTACTCACTCAGTGTTTGAGAGATAAAAAACTTTAGTGGAACATTCGAATATCTATGTATCTCATATATAGTTCAAGTGTTAGCCCCAGGTCGTGGGCCCCTTGACTTCTGAGAACTTCGACTGAAGTAAAATAAAACAAAAAAAGGGAAAAGCCACATACTTGCGAAGTGTGTTGATATTATTGTTCTAAAAAATCAAATTTAGTGAGACATAGAACTCACTCAGCAATAAGAACAATTGCTGATTCTGCCACACAGAAGTAGGGAATATTGTTAACCTCTTGACATCCAATTGTAATGTCCTGTTGGTAACGACTATTATACAATGTGACCGAATGGAGTGTGTATATAACTCCACTGTAAAATCTTGAATATTCCATGTATTAGCAAGTCTTGGGAACATTTACCAGAAACAACAGTTGATAATAAGTCATACACCATCCATTATGACTACGAAATTCCTACATCTACATACATAGAAAACGGGATATTAAGCCGGACATATTGATATGAGACAAGAGGGAGAAAGTTGCAACACAAGTTGAAGTAAGCATCCTTAATGATGCTGGCCTGAACAGAGCTGAGAGGAAGAAAATAACAAAATAGCAAGGACTTATGTACGACATGAAAAGAAACTGGAATCAAAAGATCTGTCATTCCACTCATTATAGGAACAACAAGGCTATTGAAAAAAATTTCAAAAACTATTTGGCGAATATACTCGGTGAACCAAGTGAAAAAGAAATACAAACAATTGCACAACAATGGACGGTTGAATCTTAAAAAGATCTTTCAATTGCAGTCACTAAAATAATTGAAGAATGTTTGGCATCTGGTGGAAGGCTCTGGTCCCAACAAAAACAAAGATAAGATAAAAAGCCACATTCTTGTGAAATGTGTGCCTTTTTCTTCTAAGAATTTGCATTTATTTATATGAGAACTTCAAACTAGATATTACATCGAACACATTTGAAAGGACTCATGATTGATGCAACAATTCTAAATGAATATTTTCATCATAAAGAAAAAAGAGAATAATATAATATTAGTAAATAAATAATCACAAAGACTATAATTGGGTGAAACTGAGAGAAAAGTCACAGACATGGAATAAAGCTATATAATAATATATACTTGTGTTATAGTGTTTTGTTCAGATGTACTTCTTGTAAGGTAAAAACCACCAAGAGAGCGAAGGTCAATGGGATAAGGTATGTTTCCCTTTTGTGTGATGTGCAATGCAAAAATGTCTATTCGTCATGTTAAAAGAATTGTCTCGCATACGATATTTGTTTCGGTTGTAAACAATGTTGATATGTGTATCCACCCACACAGGGAAACCACAGAGGCTGTATACTAACAAAATAGAAAAGAAAACATTATGCATTCATTAATAGATAAATTTACATGAACACGATTACATAGACGCAATACCACCTGACACGTACAAATGCACGTTATGTATATGTATAGATGAACTAGTATACTACAACACATGCTCTCTTATCTGTCCCATGGCCTACTAATATGTACAGTCTAACATATCACATTAGAGAATACCTTTCTTACAGATCATTGAAATGAGAACAAGACAGATGATTAAGGTCGCTTCAAGCATTATTTCAGATATAATAAATGAATAAATGCTTAATGTATACACCAGGAGAGCAATGTGACTTTATATTATTATACTATATATATATATATATATATATATATATATATCTTCTTTCCTTTTATTTTCTTATAATAAATAAACAAAACAAATCAATTGCGAATTGTCTTCCCTTACTTTGTGCATAATTAACTTGTTTACAAATAGGAAAAAAATATTTGAATAGACAATAACAGATTATGTTATTAGATATTTTATTAGAATATCTTTTATTGAGAAATATTAAAGTATTTTTTACAAAGGAATAACCACTTATCAAGGCCCGGAGGCCACTTGAGGACAATGGCTAATGGGTATACATTAGTCAATGTGATTATAGCGTAATAAACATAAAGTGAAGGAATTTTATAAATTGGATTACTTAGAGGAACTTCATCAGGAATGAATAAGAACAGCATGTAGGATAATTTTGGATATTGTCGTCCATCGTTCGTGCACCAAGTAGGCCTCGCGTCTGTCACAAAAGCTAAGAAGGCTTTCGATCGCCAAGGTTTAACTCATTAAAAAGTTGTTTCAAACCGACTTTTCGAAACACTTGTCCATTTCAGAATGGCTTAATTAAGTAATGTGCTGTTGCACATGATGTTTAACATTTTCATGTGGCAAAAGGTTTTGTAAGAATTGCTTTTGATGGGCTTGTCGCGCAGATGCTTGGTGTATCACAGGAAAGTGTATCACAGTGAACGGAAAGAGATCACATTGTGTCAGCTAAACAACGTTTTCTTAGATCAACGGAAAGTTGAAAACGGGAAAGTACACGTTTTTATACCGACAATGATGAAAATCCATGGAAAACGACGTCTAAGACAAAGGTCCAAAGTAAGGGATGAGGTACCGTAGGTTCGGATCGAACTGCCTTTCGTAGCTTGTAGTGAAAATGGATCTGCTGTTGTATCATTATATCGTGTAGGAGGAATTACACTAAGAACAGCGTCAGCATCCACTAGGAACTTTTGACGAGTGTGCATCAAATATATATATATATATATATATATATATATATATATATATATATTAGGCGATATGGCTGGAGAGATAGGGTGGAATTCGTCGTGCAATTCCACCTATCTACCTGTTTAAATGTTCAGGTCTCTTGTAGGTAAAACGTTGCTCGTATTTGCATGTGCTGTTCCTGAAACGACGGTAGATCGGGAGGAAGATAGGCGTCTTTGCGATGAGCGTCTGCCTCCAGAATTTCGTCAGTGGCTGGGCCGTGATTGTTTGTCTACAAGAATTGCTTAAATTGCTTTATTCAAGGCAGCATCGGTTGAGACAGTGATTACAGCTGACACATGGTGGTAATTGTCGGCGACGCGATCGGCGATAACCGTTAACTGTGTCAGGTCCTTATTCCCAACAAAGATGGACAGCATGTGGGATAACTGTTGAGACAGTTTCTCCAAGTAAATCAACTGTAAGATATTGTCGTCCATCGTACGAGCACAAAGCATGCCTTGCATCTGTCTCAAAAGATGAGAAGGCTTTCAGTCACCAGGGGTTAACTTGTTGAAAAGTTGAAAAGCGTAAGTAGTTTTTTTAGCACGGTAGTGAGAGCTTACGTTCTGGCAATGCTCTAAATATATCTATTCCAGTTCATGTTTCCTGTAAATTTTAGGCCGAAGAGTTTAAAGGAAGTACTTTCGGGTAACGTGTCCTTGGACACTGCTATTGGTGGTAGAGAAGGTTTCTTATAATTATTTAAGGAAACAAGCTTAGTCTTGGCAGCATTGAATGTGATCATCCATTTTTGTCCCCATTCCACTGCAGATTAGAGGTCATCCTCTAGTGTTTCTGCCATTTCCTTATATATGTGTTCATTTGTTTTCCCCTCGTGCCTGTTACAGGGAGTGGTGTCATCAACAAATATAGCCATCTCAGAAACAATTTTATCAGGGAGGTCATTTATGAATATCAAGAATAATACAGGTCCGAGGATAGACCCCTAAGGTACTTCCACATTTATATATTGTTTAGATGTACGACCGTCAAGGATACCTTGGACTTTTCTCTTACTTAAGAAGGATTTAATTACTTTATGTATTCTTCCAGTGGTACAATATGATCTAATTTTCATTAGAAGACCATCGTGCGATACCGTGTCAAAAGCCTTAGATATATCGAGGGCTATCGCTCTAGCCTCCTCTGTTTTGTCCAGTGAACGGTATACAGTTCAGAGATTACAGTTAGGATATCTGCTGTGGAACGGGCTTGCCTAAATCCAGTCTAATTGTCAGTCAGCAGCTGTAAGGTGATTGAGTAGAGCTTGATTAAGGACTCAAATATTTTGGCAAAATGCGGGAGAAAACTAATGGGGCTAAATTTACCGGGTCAGTTCTTTTGCTAGAATTATTGAAAACTGGCACCACAGAAGCGGTTTTCCAGCAGTCAAGAAAGCAAGATTCGTTGAGGCATTTGTTGTAAAGTTTGGAGCAACCTCATCGGAGCATTATTTTTTATAGCACAGCTGGGATGAGATCTGGCCCACATACTTTTGAAGTGTCTAGGATTTTTATGATACCATATACAAGGGTGATTTTCAAGTCATCTAGTGTGGCGTCTGTCCGCAAAAGAAAGTCAGGAAGGGAATGTTGTGCCAAGTCCCATATGGAGTTTGAGGCAAACCGACGGACGAGCAGGTTAGCCTTCTCGGTTGCCATGCAAACAACCTCGTGATCGTTTGACAGTGGAGGAATCATTGACTGCCCATTTACTACACTGTCGTAGATTTTCCAAAAATCATGAGTTCCTAATTTCTGTGCTTCGATGCGTTTTCCGGTAGTTTCAGTGTATTCTGTCTTATCTCTCATTATTTCTCTCTTACAATTAGTTCTAGCTTCTATATCCTTCTGTCTGTTTGAACTGAACTCATGTCGGTTGAATCTGCAGTACCAATGCTGTCTTTGAGCAATGGCAACTACACAAGCAGAAGTAAAGAAGTGCGGCTTGCTATAGAATTTCCGTGCAGGAACATGTGCTTCAATTGCAGTTTTGAACAATTCAGTGGTCTCATTTGAATGGAGTAGTGTGGGTTAGTTCACTTAATGCTTAGATATCCGGGAGTTCTAATAGGAGAAATGATTCGACATCATTTAAGTTAGTTCTAAGCCCCTGGATATTCGTGAATGCAAGCCTCAAGAGAGGAGGCAGGTTGGCTTTCTTTGAGTTTGGTCCTGGTTTAAACGTAATGTTCGATTGAACAGTCATTTAATTTTATTTGATTTAAAGGTTTTAGTTAGGGCGAATGAGAAATGCTGGACAAGTGGTTGTGCAGAATAACAGACATGTAATACAAGAACATCAGCTTTCACCTTAGTTATAAGATTGTGACATCAGGAAAGCCCACTGTGGATGAGTGTTGGGTCCCGTTCCATGCGTGAGATATCCCTACAAATATCCCGATAATATTCAACTGTTGATGGAGCAGCTGCTCTTAGTTCTACATAAGAGTGAGGGCTCCTGTACTATCAGTCGGAAACAGCAGTTAGGAACTATATATAGATATTTTATCTTCTCCGTTCAGCTCTATAAGGTCAAAATCATTTGGGACTGCGACATCGATAATGAGCGCAGTTCTTTCAGGCTTGTTCCATCTTTTATGTATCACTAAGTCTGATTTTAAAAACATGAGTATCCCCGCACTTGACAGTGTGAGTTTTCACTTTATAGAAAAAGAATATCCACACACTTCAAAAGAATTTCTCATTTTTTGTTTTATTTTACTTCAGTCGAAGTTCTCAAAAATAAATGGTCTTAAAGGTTTACACTTGAAATATATGAGATGCATAGATATTCGAATGTTCCACTTAAGTTCTTTATTACTCAAACATTTAGTAAAGAAATTGTGAAGATAATTTTCCTCTCTCCAATGAACCATTTTCATACGTTGTAATATATCTTTTATTTTAGTCTCTTGGTCTTACTGGATTCCAGTACAAGTATTTATCTAGTCTGGTGGAATATCCAGCTTCGTGCTATTACTTGAGGTAACATCACTTGGAGAAGGTGCACCATTTCTCGTAAAAGCTAATATGGGTTAGCCATAACGAGGAGACCTTATTTGGGCAACGAATACTGTGTGATTTTGAATATTTGGTCAGGGTTTACTTCTATGGAAAAAGTATCCTCATGCACGGATGTTCTGACAAATCCCTGTAAGAGAGATCTTAGACCCTCGGGGACAGTGTCTAGTAGGCATTCAAGTTCTCTCCCAGTTTTTTCACAGTGTGATTTCTCATATGCCTCACGAAATTTGATTTATCAGAACAAGAATATCCACATACATTACAAGAATGTGGCTTTTCCCCAGTGTGAGTTCTCATATGTATAACTAATTTTGATTTTCGAGAACAAGTATATCCACATACTTCACAAGAATGTGGCTTTTCCCCAGTGTGAGTTCTCATATGTATAACTAAGTCTGATTTTCGAGAACACGAATGTCCACATACTTCACAGGAATGTAGCTTTTCCCCAGTGTGAGTTCTTATATGTATCACCAAATTTGATTTAACAGAAAAAGAATATCCACATACATCACAAGAATGTGGCTTTTCCCCAGTGTGAGTTCTCATATGTGTCACTAATTTTGACTTTTGAGAACAAGAATATCCACATACTTCATAAGAATGTGGCTTTTCGCCAGTGTGTGTTCTCATATGTGTCACTAACGATGATTTCACAGAAAACGAATATCCACATACTTCACAAGAATGTGGCTTTTCCCCAGTGTGAGTTCTCTTATGTGTCACGAAATTTGATTTATCAGAACAAGAATATCCACACACTCCACAAGAATGTGGCTTTTCACCAGTGTGAGTTTTCATATGTATCACTAAATTTGACTTTTGAGAAAAAGAACATCCGCACACTTCACAGGAATGTGGTTTTTCACTAGTGTGTGTTCTCATATGTGTCACTAAGGATGATTTCACAGAAAAAGAATATCCACATACTTTACAAGAATGTGGCTTTTCCCCAGTGTGAGTTCTCATATGTATCACTAATTTTGACTTTTGAGAATAAGAATATCTACATACTTCACAAGAATATGGCTTTCCCCTATCTTGTATATTCATATTTAAATTAAATTACTCCTGCAACAAGATTATCACTAATAAATTATAAACAATGACATTTTATCATGCCCTTTTCAGTTTTATCTGGAGTTATTGATGCAAGCTAGATTTTATACTAAATAAACTTTAATTGTGTATCACTTTTCATTTTTGTGATAAGAGATATTTCTTAGTGTAAAGGTTAAAATATCATCTTTTCTAAATTAACAGATTTTTCTGAAATGTTAAATTCGATGTCTTATGATTTATAAAAATATTAAACAAAAATTTCACAAATTTAAATATGTGTGATGTTCTTATCACTATTTGCTAAACAATCCAGATAAAATAACTCTTCACAAATATATGTCTAATAAATAGTTGTGTGCAGCTGATTTTTTTTTAAATAAAATTTTGTTGAATAAATAAAATCCTTTTTTGAATAGAAACTTTTTCTTTGTTGTCATTGTTTTTGTTTTGCGGTGTGTGCATGCATATACGCTTTTTTTCTCTGTTTCTCTAGTTTCAGTAAACGAATTATCGAACCCATCCAAAACACTCGTTACTTTCTATAGCGTTCCAATGAACTGGATACATTTAATCTTTGTCAGTCACGTAAGGAAATAATTGTGCAAAGAATACTGTTTAAGGAGGAACATACTCCCTTAATACTCATTAAAAACATTCAAGCAGGAACATCTGCAAATAAAAAATAAATGAAATTTAATATTTTAATATCATTGTTTATTGTGTGCAAATATATTGTGGTTTATTTATTTATTAATGTTCTTGATATCAGTATTAAACTTTGTTCCTTCTGTTTTATCTATACCAAGTTGTTTTACTGTTTTTACTGGGTTTCCGATTTTTACGCTTTTTAAAACATTTTAATTCGCTGTAAAACTGCGTTTCAAAACAAGAAAAAATGAACACATTCTTATTTGATGAACTAATGTAAAGTCTGATGATTTCTTTGGTTTATGCCATTCAATGAAACACATGTAAGACGCAGTAATTTAAAAATATAAATGTGAATAAAATGTTTAATAAAGGAACATATCCTCTGAAAGTGTAAATAATTTTCAGTGAACGTAATAAACTGTTGCAATTTAAAGATTGCCTTAATTATAATCGAATATCTGTTTAAAGGAAAATGTGCGCGCGTGTATTAAAATTTGGATGCAATATTTACCATTGTTATAAATATATTTAGGTTCATCAGAAACCTTTTGTTTCTGCCTTCCTAAAGCACATGCATATACTGTATATATGAATATGTACATTTATTAAAACTATCGACAATTTCTTACAAAGTCTACAAAGCTAAGATTACTATATGTATTTTGCATTGTCGCCAAATATGGCTCCGTGCAACAACCTGTATCTGTATTAAACTGTGTATTTTCGTAACATTACTCATAATAGCGAATTTTATACAACAGAATAAGGTTCTCATTTTTTTACTTTTTATTAATAAATTCAACAGTTTTTTATTCAACAAATTATTTCATCCAACGTTTTTGAATGCATTATTATCATTCCCATATTTTATTATACAAATGATATAAACAGTTTTAATAATCGATTATCGCAATTTATTTTTTTTTCATTCAACAAATTATTTCATCGAACGTTTTTGAATGCATTAATCAGTTTTAATAATCGATTATCGCATTTTTTTTGTTTTAATTAACATTTGATAATGCATAGTTGTATGCAAAAAGGCTCTCGAAATCTGTGAATGTTACAGAATTTTAGCAGTTATTTTAATTTTTTATTAAAATAATTTTTTTTTTATTTTTGAAATTCAACAAATTGTTACTAGCATTCAACGAATTATTTCAACCACGTTTTTAGCGTATTTTTATTATTCGTATATTTTTTATCTTCTTTATGATGTTTCATCCTAATTATTTTCACCTTGTATAAATTATTAATATAAATTATTTATGCTGAAAGCTTAGTATAGATTTAAATATGTACAATAAACCTATTTAACTCATCATATACGAACTAAACTTTTGTCTTTCTTTTGTATTAATGTTGTATCTATAACCAGTCGATATTTTATTGTTCGTTAAACCTTTTTCATTCGCTTTAAAATTACGTTTCCTTTACTTTTTTATTTGAATTTTAGATGTTTATATCTTTTAAACCATTCTAATGAGCTTTAAAATTACATTTTCTTTTTAACCAATAAAAAAGTGAACATTTTCTTTGATAAACTGATGAAAAGTCTGGTGAGTTGATTTGTTTATGCAATGAAACACATGAATTTAATAAACCTTTGCAATTGTAATGTTTATTGAATAGATACTTTATAAACGTATTTTGTTTTAAGGAAAATGTGCACGTGCGAGTATGTGTGTGATTATGTGTGTGAGTGTGCGTGTGAGACAATCTTAATGTAATATTTGTCATTATTATAATGAAAGAAATATAGGTTCACCAGAAAACGTTTGTTTCTGTCTTCCTAAAGCACATGCATATACTGTATATAAGGAATACTTGATAACGGAATATGTAAATTACTCAACATTATCAACACTTACTAAAAAGGGATTTATTTATTACCAAAAACATTACTAATTAGGTTGGAAAACATAGAGTAAAATCTGTACATAAAATTTTCACTAGTTATTTCTTATTTTCCGTATATATTTATCAAATTTAAAGCATATTATTCAAATTTATAGATTTTTTAAGGATATCTGTTTATCGTTAATTCATTTGAACATAGAAAGTGTTGTTACTAAATGTGTTTAACTCATCATCAAGTTAATATTTAATCTTTATGTTGCTGGAAGTTGAGAGATAAAGTTTATCGCTAATTCATTTGAACATAGAAATTGTTGTTACTACATGTGTTTAACTCATCAGCAAGTTAATATTTAATCTTTTACTATTGGTTAAAACAAAATTGTTATTTAATAATTTGTTAATACACAATTAACATAGTAAGGATGCTACAAAGCCAGCTTAAACCTTGCTAGAAAATTACAAAAGAGTATCGTATACGTTTACAAAGCTAATATTACCATATGTATTGCTTATTGTTGCCAAATATGGCTTCGTGCAGCTACCAAGACCATATTTGTCTTCGACATCTAAAAAAGTTTCAAGTATATGCTCTGCACCAACGTACTTACTCCTGATAGAAATATATTGTATCCTCTCAACCTACATACTCCTGATCAATCGGACAAACATCAAAATCCAACCATTCTTTTTGTTGATGCTTGTAAGGCTTCTATTGTTTGAGACGAAAATAGTGAAAATTGGGATTGGAATGTTTTATCTTAAAATATTTGTTCATTCTTAATTCATCTGAACGTTAAAATTATTTGGAATCATAGACGTTTCACTTATAAGCGAGTTTAATGTTTTATATTTAAATATTAGTAAGACAAAGTATTTAAATTATTATTAACATATAACAAACATTTAACCTAATTATGTTATTTTGATTTTTAACTAAACATTTTATAACAATACAACTACCACATATAGATTGATATTTTCTTTGCTTGGGACAATTACATATTCTATTTCTTCTCGTGTATTTCTCAATGTGTAAATCCTATTATTCCAAACCAATGAAGAAAATATCCGTTCATCTCTAATTCAGCTTCACATATTTTTTAAAACTTAATCACATGTAAGATCAGCACATTTAATAATACATTTCTAAAAAATGGTTTTATATTTAGAAAGTTAATTGTTTTATACTTAGAAAGTTTATTCTGTTTCCTATTTTTAAGGAGTTTTAAGAAATCTCTGTTTCTCCCTTTACTGTTGAAAGGTTTAAGGGTTTTTACACTTAATATTTTATCTGCTGCAATCAATTTTGAATGTCGTTTTTATAGTGCTGAGATGATTTTAAGTAATAAAATTAGCAGTGGATAGGTAAGTGCCATATTGAAAGATATGCTAATTCAACGAAACATATTGTCATTAAATATCATCTTTACTGTTTGTATAGCAAACTTTACCAGGACATTAAATTGAGGTTATGTTTCACAACGCATGCCTTAATGAACTGATGAAATATTTTAACTTAGGCTTCAATTAACTGTGCTTATATTATTAGCATACTTAATGTTTTATATTTAAATATTAGTAAGACAAAATATTTAAATTATTATTAACATATAACAAACATTTAACCTAATTATATTATTTTGATTTTTAACTAAACATTTTATAACAATACAACTACCACATATAGATTGATATTTTCTTTGCTTGGGACAATTACATTTTCTATTTCTTCTCGTATATTTCTCAAAGTGTCAATCCTATTATTCCAAACCAATGGTGAAAAATATCTGTTCATCTCTAATTAAGTTTAACATATTTCTTAAAACTTAATCACATGTAAGATCAGCACATTTGATAATAAATCTATAAAAATGGTATTATATTTAGAACGTTAATTATTTTTCTATTTTTTAGAGAATAGAAAGGCACTGGAATAGGATGATGTATTATAACGAGGTACCTGAACAGAGAATTGATGAAGAGTAACACTAGATCAACAAGTCAAACAAGTTAATCTTTGTTTCTGTATCTTGCCGATATTTAATGTGCATTAATTGTCGGCCATTGTTTGTGTAGACAGAGCGGCAAGCACTGCTGATTGTAGTGAATTTGTCCATACAACCAGCTTGTTAACGACGTTGAATGTTTTGAGGGTTGTTACACCTAATGTTTTCATATTATTATAATTATTATTGAGTTTTTTATTGAATTAAATATTATTTTATATGATTAACATTATTATTGGGTTTTATTGAATTTAATATTACTTCATTGTAGTGAATTCGTCCTTACCACAAGCTTGTTACACACTTTAAAGTGTTTCTCCCTTTACCGTTGAAAGTTTTGAGGATTGTTACACCTAATGTTTGCATATGATTATTATTATTATTGAGTTTTTTTATATTGAATTAAATATTATTTCATATAATTATCATTATTATTGAGTTTTTATAATGAATAAAATATTATTTCATATAATTATCATTATTATTGAGTTTTTATTGAATTAAATATTATTTCATATGATTATCATTATTGAGTTTTTATTGTAATAAATATTATTTCATATGATTATCATTATTATTGAGTTTTTATTGAATTAAATATTATTTCATATGATTATCATTATTATTAATTTTTTTATTGAATTAAATATTATTTCATATGATTATCATTATTATTAATTTTTTTATTGAATTAAATATTATTTAATATTATTATCATTATTATTAATTTTTTATTGAATTAAATATTATTTTATATGATTATCATTATTATTATTATTTTTTCATTAAATATTATTTCATATGATTATCATTATAATTAATTTTTTTTATTAAATTAAATATTATTTCATATGATTATCATTATTATTAATTTTTTTATTGAATGAAATATTATTTCATATGATTATCATTATTATTAATTTTTTATTAAATTAAATATTATTTCATATGATTATCATTATTATTAATTTTTTATTAAATTTAATATTATTTCATATGATTATCATTATTATTATTTTTTTATTAAATTAAATATTATTCATATGATTATCATTATTATTAATTTTTTTATTGAATTAAATATTATTTCATATGATTATCATTATTAATAATTTTCTTTATTAAATAAAATATTATTTCATATGATTATCATTATTATTAATTTTTTTATTGAATTAAATATTATTTCATGTGATTATCATTATTAATAATTTTTTCATTGAATTAAATATTATTTCATATGATTATCATTATTATTAATTTTTTTATTGAATTAAATATTATTTCATGTGATTATCATTATTATTAAATTTTTCATTGAAATAAATATTATTTCATATGACTATCATTATTATTAATTTTTTCATTGAATTAAATATTATTTCTTATGATTATCAGTATTATTAATTTTTTTATTGAATTAAATATTATTTCATATGATTATCATTATTAATAATTTTTTTATTGAATTAAATATTATTTAATATGATTATAATTATTAATAATTTTTTTATTGAATTAAATATTATTTCATATGATTATCATTATTATTATTTGTTTTATTGAATAAAATATAATTTCATATGATTATCATTATTAATAATTTTTTTTATTGAATTAAATATTATTTCATATGATTATCATTATTAATAATTTTTTTTATTGAATTAAATATTATTTCATATGATTATCATTATTATTAATTTTTTTATTGAATTAAATATTATTTCATATGATTATCATTATTATTAATTTTTTCATTGAATTAAATATTATTTCAAATGATTATCGTTATTATTAATTTTTTTTAATTAAATATTATTTTATATGATCATCGTTATTATTAATTTTTTTATTGAATTAAATATTATTTCATATGATTATCATTATTATTATTTGTTTTATTGAATTAAATATTATTTCATATGATTATCATTATTATTAATTTTTTTATTGAATTAAATATTATTTCATATGATTATCATTATTAATAATTTTTTTATTGAATTAAATATTATTTCATATGATTATCATTATTATTATTTGTTTTATTGAATTAAATATTATTTCATATGTTTATCATTATTAATAATTTTTTTATTGAATTAAATATTATTTCATATGATTATCATTATTGAGTCTTTATTGAAATAAATATTATTTCATATGATTATCATTATTATTGAGTTTTTATTGAATTGAATATTATTTCATATGATTATCATTAATATTAATTTTTTATTGAATTGAATATTATTTCATATGATTATCATTAATATTAATTTTTTATTGAATTAAATATTATTTCATATGATTATCATTATTATTATTTGTTTTATTGAATTAAATATTATTTCATATGATTATCATTATTATTAATTTTTTCATTGAATTAAATATTATTTCAAATGATTATCGTTATTATTAATTTTTTTAATTAAATATTATTTTATATGATCATCGTTATTATTAATTTTTTTATTGAATTAAATATTATTTCATATGATTATCATTATTATTATTTGTTTTATTGAATTAAATATTATTTCATATGATTATCATTATAAATTTTTTTTTATTGAATTAAATATTATTTCATATGATTATCATTATTAATAATTTTTTTATTAAATTTAATATGATTTAATGCATCCCTCTGCTTATTTTACAAGTATTTTAATGGTTTTTGCCTGTTTTACAAGTACTGCCATATTTTAATGGTGGATGATCTGACGAACTACAAGCTATTGTACCCCCTTAATGAAAATACCCCCGACAAACCCGACAAGCAGCAAAGTCCCACCCCAACACAGTAGAGATCCCTAGATGTAGGAAAACCTTCTATTCTAATAGTTTCTTCCCTAGAACTGCTGGACTAGGTGTAGACTTTGTGAAAAAATATTGAATAATTCCACCCCTTGCCTTTCCAAGCTTATAACTACTCGAAAAATGTAATTCAACCCCTATTTTTTTCAGTTAAAGGAGCAAGGACCGAGGTTTCAATTAAAAAAAAAGAGAAACAACGTGGTTTAAAAAAAGGGTGTTACACTTCGGACTTTACAGGTACATTTCTAAGAAATACTACTTTTTTGTTTTACATTTGAATATATTATTTAGTCATCTTTTGTCTTCAATTTGTGATATATAAACTTTGGTGAGTAAATTAATTATTTACTTTGTAATAGACATTTGAAAATGGGGGAGCATAAATTAAAAAAAGACGTTTGTCTAAAATGTTATATTCGATTTATTGGAAAGAGCATAAAAATTCACATTGACCCTGAAAATATCGTAACAATATAATCAAAAGAAAAATGTTGATAGATTTTTAAAGTTTAAAAATCGAAAAATACTGAACTCGTAAAACTCAATTAATTTCATTAGTTTTTTTTTTAATAAAGAATAACTTTTCATACAACTTTAATGATTTATTTTGGAAGTATAATCCATAAAGAAAATAAACAACCCACGTTTAAAAGAGAAAGTACGAGTTTTTTTTTAAATATTTTATTTGCAGTTTCGTGTTAGGCGTGTCAAAAATTCCTACAAAAATTCTGATACACCTACTGCTTGACTTAAAAATTCTCTCCTGGCTTCCTGCTTCCCCATCTGTACTGACATGCAGAAGTTCAAGTGTAATGTAAACAAACATTTTGCTGCTCAACTCCCTACATAGTGTCCCTGCAACTTAGGTCCCTGATATTAGCCCCCTACATCAAAGTGCCAATGTGCCGTGTTGTGTGTAATTTTAAAAAAAAGGTAAAACCAAACATGAGACCTTTGTAAAAAAGTAAATTTATTGGACTTAAGGAGTCGGAGTCTGATAAAATAATTCCGACTCCGACTCCTAGTACTCTTAGAAATGCAAATCGAATCAAATTATTGCGTTTATTATAAACATTATGATTTAGCGACATAATAGATAATTGTTGACATAAAACTACATCTAAAAGAAAAAAAATCTTTTAAATAAAACCCAACAAACCATGCTGGTTTCGATTGTAAATATTTAAAAATATTTTGTTCTATATAAAGTTTCTGTTAATTAGTGATGCCCAATAAATGAGGGATCATTTTATGTAAACTTTATTAAATAAAATTATCCTTATTCGAAAACGCCAAATATTGAATAAAATATCAAAATTAAAACACTTCTCTATCGACATATAAGGTAAATATGGACAGAAAAGTATTTGTAAAAATATTAAAAAAAAAACAATAAAAATATGAAAAAAAAATTGTGCCCAGTTGTCTGACAATTCGACAAACTTTTGATCAACTTATTTTGTTTATGGTAAACATTATTATTTTCTCAGAAGAAAACGAAAGTAAATAAACTCACGTTTGATAAAAAATCTAAATATCAGATTGAATCACATATTATTAGAAAGATTAGGAAGGTGTGGGTACTCATTTTTAGTTTAATTTATGAAACAAAGGCATCAATAATAATTTTTTTCCATTCTATTTTTCGAAATATTTTTAATGGCTTTTCAGACGTAATGGCAAACAAAAAATTTATTTTATTTGATTTATTTTTTATCAGTAAAACTATGTTAAATTCGATTGTAAACATTTATCAATTATTTTTTTCTTATTTTATGTTATTTTTCTTTATTAAGTTTCCATTATGTGCTTATCTTATGAAACTTAATAAAAAATTATTTTATGTAAACGAAATAAAAGAATTATTTTATGTAAACGAAATAAAAAATCATTTTATGTAAACGAAATAAAAGAATCATTTTATGTAAACGAAATAAAAAATCATTTTATGTAAACGAAATAAAAGAATCATTTTATGTAAACGAAATAAAAAATCATTTTATGTAAACGAAATAAAAGAATCATTTTATGTAAACGTAATAAAAAATCATTTTATGTAAACGAAATAAAAGAATCATTTTATGTAAACGTAATAAAAGAATCATTTATGTAAACGTAATAAAAGAATCATTTTATGTAAACGAAATGAATCATTTATGTAAACGTAATAAAAGAATCATTTTATGTAAACGTAATAAAATAATCATTTTACGTAAACGTAATAAAAAAAAATCATCTTATGTAAACGTAATAAAAGAACTATTATTATTTTAAAAGGTATTTAATGGGATTTTTTAAGCGTAAAAAATAACTTACCTTACATATTGTAAACTTATTTTAATATTTAAATTTTACTTAAACACATTTTGGTCAATGTCAAGTTTCTTTCCAACTCCTTAAAAAACTTTAAAGTGACGACTTGAATAGGTGTTCGGTGATGCTGAAAACGAATATCACATTTAAATTTGGGGCAGATAAGTAGTTTTCATGATATGAAGAAATTACTTTTTCAATAAGTGGGGATCATTTCCTATATAAAAGTAACGTAAAATGAGCACCCACTTTTTGGTCACTAAGTAATTTCTTCATATCATAAAGAAATTATTAAAAGAATTTAGCTATTTAACTTTCAGTTAATTTAGCTACTTAACTTTCAGCGTCATATTCGTTTTCAGCACTCTTAAACACCGGCGCTGTTTTTTACTAAGAGATTCGTTCACCTTTTTTCATTTTCAAACTTGTTTTATATGACGAAATTACTAGACGGCGGGTGCTTTTTTTACGTGAAATTTGTATAAGACAATGATCCCACACTTTTTTAAAAAGTAATTTCTTCATATCATGAAAACTACTTATCTGCCCCAAATTTACATGAGATATTCGTTTTCAGCATCATTGAAAACCTAGAAAAGTCGTCATTTTAAAGTTTTTTGAGGAGTTGGAAAGAAACTTGACATTGACCCACATGGTCACATTTCATATATATTTTATTCACGAAACCAATATTTTTATTGGATTGCAATAAAAAAAATAAACTTATTTTCATATTTAAGTTTATTTTAAAGTTGTTGAATAATATTGTCGTAAAGTGAAAAAAAATAAACTTACCTTCCATTCCAGGAATTTAAAACGAAACAAAAAAAATCGTTTTTCTTCAGTGTCCAACGCAGAAAAATTTGTTTGTTTGTTAGGATTTCTTAATATAATCTTTAGTAAATTGATACAAATTTTGTTTTGTGTGTCCAATTCATTAAGCAATTAAATATATGAAAATATAAAAGAATCCAAATTAAAAGACAAAAAACACGATTTAAACGTGAAATTATTATAAGAAGAAAAAAATCAACTGCTTCAGAACAAAGAACTTTTGTTCATCGTAAAACGGTGTAATCATTATTTTGTTCCTCGTGTAAAAGATTGAACATTTCATTATTATTTGGATTAGTCGAACTACTGTTTACATCCAAGATGAGAACAGTAATCCAAATAATCCAAATATAAAAAATGCAAAACTGAATATTTCACATAAACAATTAAAAAAGGAAGGAATTGAACAAATAGCGAAGTCAATCAAATAACAAAAACTAGATTTGAACCAACAAGAAACAAAACAATAATCACATGATTACATTATGAAAATTGCGACTTATTTTTTATAAGATTCGATTCCGTTAATTTTACGATGACCTTAACTTATAATTCCAGACTTAAACCTGATGTTTTACATGCAATCAACGACTAACGATGAAAGTGTAGTACCTGTTTCTAGTTTGTTTGCGCATTTCACCCATGTGTATTACCTCCTCCTTTGATAAAGAAGTAGTGCAATGTTGTAACAGAGGTATCCTTTCACAGAGACGTAACGCAATGTTGTAAAATGTTCCCACTCGCAGATGGGAATATGGGAAAAATATAACAGAACACAAATCGATACTGAACAACATACAGATCGCCTTGTAATTTGCTTGCACGGGTTTACACATAGATTCGAAAATTTTCTCAAAAACAAATATATAACAAATAAATCTTATCAAAAACAAGATAAGTTACTTTTCTACCAAACTGGATATATTTTTCGTGTTTTTATTCAATGTAACATGTTTATTCAGCTCGAAAACCATACATTGTTTACTGATGTATTGGAAAATTCAAAATGGCGCCCGACTCTCTCTTTAACACGGTAAGTTCGGGTAAAAGGTGGTATAAATAATAAACTAGACAAAATACTATTCAAAAACCACCGAATATATGTCAACCTATGTCACGGTAATATATATTGAGCGAGTTTCTACCAGTATTTTGTCTAGTTTTATATTTATAGCACTTTTCCCAAACTTACCGTGTTAAAGAGAGAGTCGGGCACCATTTTGAATTTTCCAATACATCACATCATTAAAAACACAGTATGTTTTTCGAGCTGAATAAACATGTTACATTAAATAAAAACACTGAAAACATATCCAGTTATGTAGAAAAGGAACTTATCTTTACTTTGATAACATTTATTTGTTATTTGTTTTTTGACAACTTTTTCGAATCTATGTGTACAGTAAAACACCCTACTGTATATTTGTAAAAGTGTGTCTGGCGTACTGAAAAAAAACATTTTTTCTCAAAAATAAAAGTGAATAAAATTTATTCGTACAAAAATCTGTATACATGATTCTAGTGTATAAAATAATTACACATAAAAATTGGGTTATTTTTAATTTGTTTTTGAAAGAGCGTTAGCAAATTAGCAGAATAAAAACGGTGGTGTTTTTTTTTTTTTTTTTTCTTAATTACATTAAAATTGATAAACTAAAACTGTTTTCCTTCTGTCGTCACAAATATAACTTTTAAAAGTATATTTTATATCATTTACATTAATTATCAGCGTTGTTTGCCTAAATAACTGTTATAGTAAAGCCAGGAACTATGCTATATTATCGATTACCTCGACGACGATGACGACGACGACGACCTCGACGACGACGACGACGACGACGACGACGACGACGCAAATTAGTCCATGAGATTAACATATAAAAAAATATATATAGCGTCTATTGGCATTTTTTAAATTACTGTTCCTAGTTTCTGTTTCAGCACATCACGGATTTTCGGGTGTGCTGAAAACGAATATCACATTTTCACGATATTGCAAACATACTTTTCTGCATGTTTCATCCAGTAATATACGCTTTTCGGAAACTTAAATTTTAAATCATACACTTTTCTGAAACTTAAATTTATATCATACACTTTTCCGAAACTTCTAAATTTATATCCATCGATTCCTTAAACTGTATTTTTCTGAAACCTAACGACTTCCAATTTCTGAGAAAAAAAAAAATGGCTCAAGCGCAAATTGTTTTTAAATAAATGTTATCAAAGCCAAGATAAGTTACTTTTCTACCTAACTGGATATGTTTTTAGTGTTTTTATTTAATGTAACATGTTTATTCAGCTCGAAAAACATACAATGTTTATCGATGTATTGGAAAATTAAGAATGGCGACCTACTCTCTCTTTAACACGGTAAGTTTGGGAAAAGGAGTTGAAAATAAAAAAATATGCAAAATACTGTTAAAAACCCACTGAATACATGTCAACGAATGTCACGGAAACATATATTGAGCGAGTTTTTAACCGTATTTTGTCTAGTTTTTTATTTATAATTCCTTTTCCCAAACTTACCGTGTCAAATCGTATTTCCAAGTTTAATTAGTTTTATGGTGTGTTTTTTTTATTCAATTGTAAGATTAAAGCATAGAATAGGTACAAAACACCCTCCCCTCCCCATGTTAAGAATGGCTTTTTAAATAATAACGTTATTATTTACGTCCAGGTTACTACTCTGCACTAGTACCAAAACTTCTTAAAAATGTAAACTTAAAAAAATATTTACCGTTTTAACCACTTTATATGTTATCCCCCCCAAGAAAAAAAAACTAAAAAGTATTTGTGCGCAATAAATATCTAAATTAAATGTAATGTTTACAAATACTTTCAGTATGAGGACGGAACTTCTAAAAATGTAAACAAAAAAAATGGAAACGCAAAATGTCCGCAGAGACATGTAAACCCAAAATGTCCGCAGAGACATATGTCCGCAGACACACGTGCTGAAAACGAGGCAAGCTCCTCCCCAAAAAATATGCGCGAACTATAATTTGAAAACGAGGCTTCTCTCTTCGAAGAAGAAGGGGGGTAGTAATTTTGGCCATCTTGAATTCTTACAACTCGTAAAAAGTTAATATTTGGTATGAAATTAAGAGCATTTAAAACTACTTAAAAACACTAATAAATGATTCAGGTAGGTTGCAAAGTAACTTTTATAGCTACAGTTAATATTTCTTTGTTGTATATTTTAATTTTTGACCACTTTTTCGAATCTATGTGTACAGTAATACAAACCCGATATGATTAATGGGTGCTTGTACAGTTTAATCAAGAAATCAAAAAATTAAAATATCGAAAAAATATATTGTATGTACTCGTTATGGATTAAAGTTTTCATGAAAAAAGAAATCACTTGATTTGATCCAGCAGTTATTATTATATTTTTATCAAGGAAAATCAAATTATAATGAGATCGATCGGGTAACGGCCATCTTTCTTTTCGCTTAGGAGAAGGGAACGCCAGGAGAAGATAACTTCAATGACTGTTTAAAGTTTGCCAAATTAGGACGAAATTATTTTCTTTTTAAACATGAGCAGAAAAAATACTAAGAAAAATATTTTTCACTTATTTTACAGAATTTTCTTTGTCCTTTTTTAATCTTTTTTTCATTTTGTCCTTTGTATAAAGCCACCCCTCCAGATACTACACTTTGATCTCGACTCTGTTACCCCCTACGGAAGGGAAGTATAATTTCTTTTATGCGCCCACCACTGTTTTTATATCACACTTCTATACTAACCACCGACAAACACCAATAAAAACGCACTAAACCAAAAACATATTTATGTAATTAAATCAAACAGTTGTACAGTTTACTCAAGACATACAAAAATAAAAATATTTTTAAAAAAACCGAGTTATATTGTACGTACGCGTTATGGAATGAAGTTCTCCGAAAAAGGAACTTAATTTGATCAAGTACTTTTTCTTACAGGGGAAATCTAATTTTATTGTAATCGATCAATCATCGCAATTTGGCTATTTGGGGACACGCGGAGGGGTGGCTTTATACACGTGGGGGGCCTGGCTCGAGACGGACGGCTTACGTCCGACCTGCTCACGGGCAGTCTCGGTCAGGCCTTCAACGTCCTGACCCCCGAGGACTTTAGACCCCTAGTAGACGAATACTACTAGGTAGTGGAAACATGGAAACGAGCTTAAATCTAGCTAGTTTAAATGCGCGGGGCATGAGATCCCGAAGCAAGTCTGCTCACGTGCTGAGGGATCTCGTGGCCCTTAAGGTAGATGTAGCCACCATACAGGAAACCCACTTTGTTGGGGCCGGGAACTGCGATGTGCTGGTGAACGATTTTGATGTTTACTCAGCATATGGCAGCCTCCGGAGCTGGGGGGGTTTCTGTACTAGTGAGTCACACTCTGTCTGCGACGGTTACACTTGTCCACGCGGACGCTCATGGGAGGCTGGTCGTGGTCGATGTTGCCGTTAAAAGCGGCGCGTTTCGGATCGTGGCAGTTTATGCGCCTAACTTCCCCAGCGAGAGGGTTCCCTTTTTTCGGCGGATGGAGGTGTTTCTCTCTTCGGGTCCGGAGCGGGTAGTTTTAATGGGGGACTGGAATGCCATCCTGGACCCGAGCATAGATATGGTCGGGGGGGGGGGGTTAGAGGGTCGGGGGGGGGGGGGGTGAAAGCAGCCTGTCTGACCTGATGGCCTCGTGCGATCTGGTCGCTAGGTTCCATCTGGATCACCCCGGGAGGGAGATGTGGACGTGGCAATCTGACCTAAAACAAACAAACAAACAAAAAAAAATGACCGAGAAGCACACGTCCTCATTACCACGTGAGGACTAATTTGAAAGTAAAGACTCCATTTATCTCGCCAGACTGATGATTAGGCGAAACATGGCACACAGGAATTGAGTTGTAAGTATAATAAAATTGGGTTTGATAACAATAAGTTGCAAGTTTAGTAGTGTAATAATGTGGTTTCCAATAAAACGAATATAATATTTTAGGCAAATGTTTTTTTTTAATTCACGCCCCCCCCCATTTTTAAATGTCTATTAAAAAGTAAATAATTAATTTAATCACCAAAGTTTTATATATCACAAATTGAAGATGAAAGATCAATAGAAATTTACCTGGAAAGTCCGAAATTTAAAACCTATTTTTAACAAACCACGTTGTTTATTTTTGTTTTTTTAAATGAAACCTTGGTCCTTGCTCCTTTAATTGAAAAAAAACAATAGGGTCTGAATTACATTTTTCGAGTAGTTATAAGCTTGGAAAGACAGGGGACGGAATTAATTCACGCCTCCCATTTTGAAATGTCTATTTAAAAGTAAATAGTTAATTTACTCACCAAAGTGTTATATATCTCAAATTGAAGATCAATAAATAATATGTTCAGAAATTTACCTGTAAAGTCCGAAGATTAAAACCTTTAAAAAAACAAAAAAAAAACGTTGTTTTTTTTTTGTTTTTTTAATGAAACCTTGGTCCTTGCTGTTTTAATTGAAAAAAATTAGGGCTTGAATTACATTTTTCGAGGAGTTATAAGTTTGGAAAGACATGGGTGGAATTATTCAATATTTTTCACGAAATTTCTGACACATCTACCACAGCAGTAAGAGACACTACGGATATTTAAGCTAATTATGTACATTATTATCTTAATTAAATGGGGATGGTGAGCGAACAATGTTATCGGGATAAACATTCATCTCTTAGCGATTATCAAAGGTTTCTATTTGCATCATTGGCTATCTACAGCACATATCTTCAATAGACAAACTCGCATTTGTTGATGTTTCCAGTTTGGCTCCGATCGATGGCAGAAGTTTTTGAGCAATGTACACGAAGCTGAGATAAGGAAGGTCTCCTTTTTTGTTGTTGTTGTTGTTGTTGTTGTGGTGGTGGTGGTGGTGGTGGTAGGAACCTCGGTTGATATCTTTAGAAAGTCTTGGAATATTGTCCTGGATGACAAGACCTGCAAAGTCTACATTTGTAAAGTGGCCAAATTCTGTTGGGTTTCGTTTTCTAAATTAACTCAGATACGATTTTATTTCAGTCATCGTCCAAGTTTCGTATGTATCATGTGGTTATTATTATTTTTTTTTGTTTGTATTTTTTTAGATTAGGTCCACCTCCACAATTTTCTTTTAAATGACAACTTTTAAAGTTTTTCGACTTTGGTGAATATGGAAATCGCATTGAAAGTTTGCAGTAATAATAAGTTATCAAGATATAAAAAGTTGTATTATGCATTGTATTCTTTGGCGGCCATCTTTGTTACACGCATAGATTTGTTTATAGCGCGCGCGTAACATAGATGGCCGCCAAAGAATACAATGCATAATACAACTTTTTATATCTCGCTAACCTCTTATTTCTGCAAAATTTCAATGCGAGTTCCGTATTCAGCATAGTCGAAAACTTTCAAAGTTGTCATTTAAAATAAAATTGTGGAGGTGGCCTAATCTAAAAAAAATACAAAAAAAAATTAAAATAATAACCACATGATTAACATGATGGACCTAATATAAAAAAAATGTACCTTTTTTTTATTTTCTTGGTTCAAATCCATTTATCGTCGTTTGTACAATTCCTTCCTCTCATTGAGTTGTTAATGAGAAATATTTTTAATATGAGAATTATTTGGATTAATCAGACTAATGTTGTCAGTATTGCAGTTATGCCCTGTTAGGTTCGATAACTCTTGACGGTTCATAATCAGTGTTACACCGTGTAATGTAATGTATCCTGGACGTTAACAGTAGTTCGACTAATCCAAATAATAATAAAACATTCAGTCATAGAAAAAAAAAACCCTGTTTTTTATATTTTCATTTTTAAGAATCATATATACACATATAAATTTACAAAAGAAATCGCAACAAGCCTAAAATATTGGAAAATATTATCTAAACTTGATAGGAAAACAATTCGGCACACTTAACTAATGACCGGACATTTTTACACGAGGAACGAAATAATGATTACACCGTTTTACGATGACCTTATGTTCTTTGTTCTTTAGCAGTTGATTTTCTTTTTATATAATTTCACGTTTAAATCGTGTTTTTTTATTCTTTTAATGTTGATTCTTTTATATTTTCATATATTTTATTTCTTAACGAATTGGACATACAAAACAAAAATTGTATCGAAACAAACAAAACAAATTTTCTGTTTTGAACACAAAAGAAAAACGAATTCATCCCGAATGAAAGGTAAGTTATATTTTTTCTTCATACACTTAAAAAAAATCTTTAAAAAATTGCATCCAATAAATTTTCAAATAAAATTACACCCAATAAATTTTTAAATATAAAAAACAAAAGCAGTCGGGCGAAAAAATCGATTTCGCCATACTTTAGAATAGACGTTAATAAACAAGGATTAATCTCACATTAAAAAAAAAGCTCTAAAGATATATTTTTCAACTGTGTACAACATGTGTTTATTAAAGTAAAAATTATGATTTCTAAACAAATAATATTGGTAATCTCCAAAAATACCGTTAGGGCTTACAACATGGCCGCCAGAAGAGTCAACAAAAAACTGCGAATAAAATATATAAAACTCGTAATTTCTGTTTTTAAGGTGGGTTGTCAATTTTCTTTATGAAATATACTTCCAAAATAAACTATTACAGTCGTTTAAAACATAATAGAAGTATTATTTTTTATTTTTTTTTAAAATATGTTTACAAAATGTCTACGAACGTGCGTAGACATTTTGTAAACATTGTTTTTTGTTGACTCTTCTGGCGGCCATGTTGTAAGCCCTAACGGTATTTTTGGAGATTACCATAATTTCATTATTGTTAAACAACTAAGCACAAAAGAGTTTCGCATCAACTTTCTTTTTTATAAACTTTACTTAAAATGTGTATCCATTTTATTGGCCATCACAAATTAGTAGAATTTGAATGTAGAAACAAATACTGGTAAATCTTTATAATTTCACTAAGCGTAGTTTATTATCGAAAATAAATTAAAAATGGTCATAGCCATGTTTTATTGTTCTAACATAAATTCATCATTAAATTTTCAAAGTAAATAAACGCTTTAAAATAAGTATACAACGTAAAAAACTTATCCAATTGCGTAGAAGAGTTTTTTCGCCTTTAGTAACATTTATTTGTAATATACTGATTTTATTTTTAATACTTTCTTTTTTGTTATATTGATCTTAACAATAAAATGGCTCTTTTTTTATTAAATTGTTAGGTGAAAGTATACCACACAGAAGGACTTCTCCTAGAAAATTTTTTTCGTCTTAAGTAACATTTATTTGCAATATATTGATTTTATTTTTTAATACTTTTTTTTTGTTATTTTGGTCTAAACAATAAAATGGCTCATTTTTAAATTAAAATTGTTAGGTGAAAGTATAACACACACAAGGGCTTCTCATAGAAACGTTTTTTTCGTCTTTACTAACATTTATTTGTAATATATTGATTTTATTTTTTTAATACTTTTTTTTTGGTTTTTTGGTCTAAACAATAAAATGGCTCATTTTTTTAATTAAATTGTTAGGTGAAAGAATAACACATACAAGGGCTTCTCCTAGAACAGTTTTTTTCGCCTTTACTAACATTTATTTGTAATATATTTGTTTTATTTTTTAATACTTTTTTTTGTTATTTTGGCCTAAACAATAAAATGGCTCATTTTTTAAATTAAATTGTTAGGTGAAAGAATAACACACACAAGGGCTTCTCCTAGAAATGTTTTTTTCGCCTTTACTAACATTTATTTGTAATATATTGATTTTATTTTTAATAATGTTTTCTTTATTATTATTTTAGTCTTAACTATAAAATGACACTTTTTAATTAAATTATTGGGTGAAAGTATGCATTACTTTATGTTATGACTGGCTTTCTAAATATTAAAATTATTATCAATGAGGGGGAATTTTCATTTGAAATTATAAAAAAATATTACTTACCTTCAATGCCACCCTATTCGAGGAGACAGATGCAAAAGCACCCCCCCTTTGTGATTGTTAAAGGTTAGAAACTGAAATGGATAAATAATTTAAAGTTGAAATTTAAACAAGTGAGGCATGCATGGTCCACTGTGATTGTACACTGAATGAGACATAAAAGAAATGACTAAGTTCAGCATTTGCCCCTTCCCCACACCATTTAGCCCCAAAAGTCCCCAAGGGACGTCAAATACTGGTGAAAACAAACAAACGGTGCAGTTTTAGGCCTTACCATATGTAAATTTGAGTTATGTACCATGGAAAAAAGAAATAGTCATTTATCAAATATTTGCTCCCCCCATTAAGCCCCAAAAGTCTCCAAGGCCTTAGCATATTTAAATTTGAGTTAAGCACCATACAAAACTGCTAATAAATATAGATACACAGACAATTTGTGGCAAATATGGTAAAGTAGTCCCCAAAATGGAGTGTTTTTATCAGCTCTAAAACAGCCCCTGGGGCACACCCAAGAATTATTGCAAAGTATAGACAACCAAAACTGTATAAAAATCAGTAAATTATAACTTTCCAGAAAGTTTTATAAAAATCCAAGGCATCAATTTTTTTTAATAAGCACAAAAGTGTCAATTTTATCCATTTTAACAAAAAGTCACCCCTAGGATGGCAACCAAAATTTCCCCGGAAAATCCGTTCTGTTACTTTTTTACTCATATCATGTTTAATGTTTGTACGAATCGACGAGGATACAAGCGCCTTTAAATCATTTTCAGTGGGAGTGTATTCTTATCGATTCATACGTTGATTTATTTGGAAAATTATGTGAGTTTGTCAACATTATTGTCATGTGCTGCATAAGTATGAATCTAGAACAAACTTTTTATTAAAAAAAGAAGAAAAAGATCAGGAAGGAAAAAGGGACAAAAATGGTCCAGTCGCTGATTACTTACTATTTATGACTTTTGGAATGTTCCTTCATGTGTATTTTATATGTATATGTGTGTATACGTATGTATATGCATATGTGTGTATATGCATATTTGTGTGCCTCTATGTGATTATGTTTGCATGTGTGTGCACATGCATATGCATGTTGGCGTACATGTGTATGTACGCATGTGTTTATTTCCATGTGTATCCGGGGTGTAGAGAACTCCCATAAGCCGTGGTAAAGGCAACCGCTCTAGGAGAAGCCAATCTCTGAGTTAAAAAAACATAAAGCGAGAGACCAGTACCCGCATTAAGCTGGTCTGCATGTTGACATGTTGCTGGCTATCTTGCTCTTGCTTGTTGCTGGATGTCAGCATTTTGAACTGAAAGAGAGATTTAGCTGTCGTACAAAGCTTGTTGCTGGATGTCAACATTTTGAACTGAAAGAGAGATTTAGCTGCCGTACAAAGGTCTGGTGTGTATGATTTTTTATTATTATTTATTCTGGAAAATATTTGTGTGGCTTTTCATATTGAATGCTAAGAGAAAAGCCACACAAATATTTTCCAGAATAAATAATAATAAAAAATCATACACACCAGACCTTTCTCTCATAAACAGACATCTTCTTTTACCTACACACACCAATAATACAATAATCTATAACACACTAAGCTTGTTGCTGGATGTCAACATTTTGAACTGAAAGAGAGATTTAGCTGTCGTACAAAGCTAAACCTCTGTAACACCATCTTGTATAGATACTCCCTCAGGCATTTGTCTATAAAAAATGGTCCTATTGCGATGGAAAAGTAGTGACACATGTAGGCCTGAAATGCTGGAAGCATGTAATAATTGATCTACCATCATTACATGTATCTCTGTATATATGTATATATAGGTATATGTATGTTTATGTACATGTGTATGTATATGTGTGCATATCTATGTGTATATGTATGCATATACGTATGTGTGTATATATGTTTGTATGCATATGCATGTGTGTATGTGTATATATGTGTGTGTGTATTTATGCATGTATGTATGTATGTAGATGTGTGTATGTGTATGCATGCATATATATGTGTATGTGCATGTATGTATATGTGTATGAGTGCATATGTATGTACGTGTATGTATATGTGTATGAGTGCATATGTATGTATATGTATACGTGTATGTATATGTAGGTAAGTGTATGTATATATATGTGCATATGTGTACGTATATGTATATGTGTTCATGAATTTGTATATATGTGT
This sequence comes from Euprymna scolopes, assembly GCF_053919585.1. Classification (NCBI taxonomy): domain Eukaryota; kingdom Metazoa; phylum Mollusca; class Cephalopoda; order Sepiida; family Sepiolidae; genus Euprymna; species Euprymna scolopes. The sequence continues at coordinate 158,769,523 of NC_136527.1, read as the reverse complement.
ATTTATGTGTATATATATGTGTGTTTGTATATGTATGTTTATTATGCAGTGTGTATGTATATATGTGTGTATGTTTACAGATGTGTATGTGTGTATGTGTATATATGTATATTTGTGTTTATATATTTGTAAGCCAATGACCGTCTTGTGTATGTTTATGTATGTATAAGTATGTGTATGTATGCATATTATGTAATGTGTATGTATGTATGCATATATGTGGATTATATATATGTGTGTATGTGTATGTATGCGTGCATGTATATATATATGTATTTATACCACTGACCGTCTTCAGTGTCATGTCTATTCGAGCATGTGAATTTTGCTAAAGTCATTTTCGGCTCATGGACTTTCACTTGCAATCATCATCATATATACATATGTATATCTATATATATATATATATATATATATATATATATATATATATGTGTATATATGCATATATTTTCAACTGCTTACCTTGTGAATGGCGAAATGAGAGTTGGCGGTTACTAGAAACAATCCTTCAGAATGTTGTAGAGTTTAGAGTTGCTTACTGGTTCTTATAACGTGTTTAGTTTTCCGGTATTATCATTTTGAATGATTAATTACTTGTGTTTTTGGAACATTAATTATTCTTTTCATCTCTAAATCGCTGTTGTTTGCAATACCATGATTGTTAGTTTGTTGCTGTGTAACATGCATTTGTTGTTGTGTAACATGTTGTTGTGTAACATTTTGAAATTTGATTGTTTAGCATGCATTCATATCACCAGTTGATCATAACAGAAAATGCGAAGAACAGGTTAAAATTGCGAGTTATCAGCAACCCTGTGGAAATTAAATCATTTTTACTTTTAAGGTTTTTTTTACTCTGGAAAAATAATATGCGTGTGTGCTTGTGTATTTATCATTTGATTGTATGATTGTTTTTTCTTTTCCCACAAATATAAATAAAAAAAATAATATATATATATTGTTTGTGAGAGCGCATGTTTCCGTACAAATATAAAAATTATAAAAAGTACTAGATAACATTTTCTCCAAGATATATCATATCGTAATAAATGTCTGTAGCAACAGCTTCTTAGCTGATATAAAATATCCCGTTATTTTACTATGTGTTTTGAATAAAATTAACTTGACAACAATAAACAAACAGAATTCTGATATACTAAAACTACTGATTTATTTATTTTTCTTTAATTTACAGATGTTCATGCTTGAACGTATCTATTGGATGATTTTCTTAAAACATTATTACATGGAAAAGTATTGATTTATGTGGAAGACTGCAGTAACATCATTGAAAACATTTATTTTACTGGATATTATTTAACAAATCCTTTGAAATTCTGTTAAAATCCGCACATTACTGTGAAATAATGAAGAGATTGAATTGCAGAAAAATATGTTTAAAATACAGTGTGTTTTTTTTAAAGTACAAGAAAGTCTAACACAAAAAATCTCTTACAAAAGTAACAATAGATAACAGTTATAGTTTAGACTCAGAAAATTAACTTTGGTAAGCAACATGAAAACGCATTCTTGTGAAGTGTGTGGCTATTCTTGTTCTCAAAAAGCACATTTAGTGACACACATGAGAACTCACACTGGGGAAAAGCCACATTATTGTAAAGTGTGTGGATACTCTTTTTCTCGAAAATCACATCTAGTGAGACATATGAGAACTCACACTGGGGAAAAGCCACATTCTTGTAATGTGTGTGAATATTCTTGTTTTGAAAAATCAAACTTAGTGAAGCATATGAGAACTCACACTGGGAAAAAAACGCATTCCTGTACAGTTTGTGGATATTCTAGTTCTGAAAAATCAAATTTAGTTCAACATATGAGAACCCACACTGGGGAAAAGCCACATTTTTGTGAAGTGTGTGGATATTCTTATTCTCAAAAAGCACATTTAGTGGCACACATGAGAACTCACACTGGGGAAAAGCCATATTCTTGTCGAGTGTGTGGATATTCTTGTTCTCAAAAATCATGTTTAGTAACACACATGAGAACTCACACTGGAGAGAAAAGGAAGGAAAGGGGAAAGTCACATTCTTGTAAAGTGTGTGGATATTCTTGTGCTCAAACATCAACTTTAGTGAAACATATGCGAACTCACACTGGGAAAAAACCGCATTCCTGTACAGTTTGTGGATATTCTAGTTCTGAAAAATCAAATTTAGTTAAACATATGAGAACCCACACTGGGGAAAAGCCACATTTTTGTGAAGTGTGTGGATATTCTTATTCTCAAAAAGCACATTTAGTGACACACATGAGAACTCACACTGGGGAAAAGCCATATACTTGTCGAGTGTGTGGATATTCTTGTTCTCAAAAATCATGTTTAGTGACACACATGAGAACTCACACTGGAGAGAAAAGGAAGGAAAGGGGAAAGTCACATTCTTGTAAAGTGTGTGGATATTCTTGTGCTCAAACATCAACTTTAGTGAAACATATGCGAACTCACACTGGGGAAAACTTTACTTACTCAGTATTTGAGAGATAAAGAACTTACATTGTACGATCGAATATCTATGTATCTCATATAGACTTCAAGTGTTAGCCCCAGGTTGTGGGCCCCTTAGTTTCTGAGAACTTCGACTGAAGTAAAATAAAACATAAAAGGGAAAAACCACACTCCTGTGTGTGGATATTCTTGTTCTCAAAAATCAAAACATATATACATACAAAACATATACATATGCGAACTCACACTAGGGAAAGATCTCACTACGGCTACCCCACAGTTTTTCCGAGGAGTGGTGCACCTTCTCCAAGTGATATTTCCTCAAGTAATAGCACGAAGCTGGATACTCCACCAGATTAGAAAAATTCTTGTCCTGGAATCCAGTAAGACCATGAGACCAACATGAAAGCTATACTACAACGTATAAAAATGGTTAATTGGGGAGAGGAAAATTATGTTCTAAATTTCTTTACTAACTCAGTGCTTGAGAGATAAAGAACATTAATGCAACACTGGAATATCTATGTATCTCATATATATTTGAGAGATAAAGAACTTACATTGTACGATCGAATATCTATGTATCTCATATAGAGTTCAAGTGTTAGCCCCAGGTTGTGGGCCCCTTGATTTCTGAGAACTTCGACTGAAGTAAAATAAAACAAAAAAGGGGAAACCCATATTCTTGTGAAGTGGGTTAATACTCTTTTTCGAATAAATCAACTTTAGTTATACATATGCGATTAAAAGAGCCCTCGGATGTAAATTTAAACTATAATAGAATCATGTGTTATCCCAAGGAAGAAGCCCCTTGATCTCTACAAACTAACAAATGTAAAATAAAAAAAGTAAAAAAATCATATGCTTGCAGCTTGTCTAGATATTCTTGTTCTCAGAAATCAAATTTAGTGAAATATATGAGAACTCACACCCAGAAAATGCCACATAAGTGCAAAGCGAAAAAGTCAATTACGTGAACAATGTGTGCATATTCTTTTTTTATTAATTAATGAAAGAGAGACACACAAGTTGTTGAATATTCTTGCGAAATATGTGTATCGTTTTAGTGTAACAATTTGCATTTATTCAGAAGATAAATTTTAGTTTATTAGTATCACATAGAACACAATAAAAAGACTCGTGTGTGATTAAACTATAAAACAAATGAAAGCAGAGAATATAATACAATGGTTGGTGAAAGTATTCTTAATGAATATTGTCATGAGCACACAACAGCGAAGCATAAAATACAACAAGAGGAAGTATAAAATTGTTAAAAACGACAAAATCTAAAAAGATATAAACATTACAACAGCGAAGCATAAAATACAACAAGAGGAAGTATCAAATTGTTAAAAACGACAAAATCTAAAAAGATATAAATATTACAACAGCGAAGCATAAAATACAACAAGAGGAAGTATAAAATTGTTAAAAACGACAAAATCTAAAAAGATATAAACATTACAACAGCGAAGCATAAAATACAACAAGAGGAAGTATAAAATTGTTAAAAACGACAAAATCTAAAAAGATATAAACATTACAACAGCGAAGCATAAAATACAACAAGAGGAAGTATAAAATTGTTAAAAACGACAAAATCTAAAAAGATATAAACATTACAACGATTGTTTTAAGAGCAAATGGACTAATAAAATCTATAAAAATTCATAAATAAAATTTATGGAAGACCTGCTGTGAATACAGATACACGTCTTAAAATTGACAATATCTAAACTTTAAAAAACATTCAAAAATTAAATATTTGTTCCAAGATTGAACATTTTGATTTCATGCAATGTGTAAAATAAACAAATCCATCCACTATTTTAATAATTTTTCGTGAATAATGCGTTAAAAAATAACAGATGACAAAAACCATATTTGTTCAAAGTATGTGTGTAGCATGAAAATAATAAAGTCTATGTCTCACTGTAAAATAAACATGTCATCATAATAAGCATGGGGCAGTACATAAAAAGTTTAAAAATGGAAATGTTACTGAGAACGTCAAATCCAAGGATTCTCAATCACAGTGCTTACTGAGAACTTTCAACAATGAAAATAATTAAACAATACATTTTATTTGTATCAGATTAATATTTACAATTTTATTATATATTGATTTATTTATAATTGCTATACTTGAAAATCATTAAACAATACTTTTTATTGGTATCAAGTTAATATTTTCCATTTTATTATATATTGATTTATTAATAATTGCTATACTTGAAAATCATTAAACAATACTTTTTATTGGTATCAAGTTAATATTTTCCATTTTATTATATATTGATTTATTAATAATTGCTATACTTGAAAATCATTAAACAATACTTTTTATTGGTATCAAGTTAATATTTTCCATTTCATTATATATTGATTTCTTTATAATTGTTATACTTGAAAATCATTAAACAATACATTTTATTGGTATCAAGTTAATATTTTCCATTTTATTATATCCTGATTTATTTATTATTGCTATATTTTAAACTCATTTAACAAAACATTTTATCTTTCCAAGATAAAATGTTTTGGAAGATAAAAAAAGTTTTGAAAGATAAAAAAAAGTTTCATCAAATTTTACAAGCAGGTTGAATTCTTGATGCGATGAAAGAAAAAGGGAGTCGGAGTGTATATTAAGTTGCTTGAAGGAAGGATCACTTATTATAGTGGCCCTGGACTTAAAAGAAAAGTGTGGATGAGGGATTCTTTGAGGTCTCTTATCACGGCTGGAGAGGGCCATTAACTCGGCTAGCTAAGAACTTAATCTAGGCATTTTAGGAGTCTAGAGTCTGGCAAGATTTGACACTGTGTGGGTCATGGTCAGGCGGGAAACACAAACTCCAAATTGGCCCTCTACCTTTGCACCGACTCATTATTGGTCCCCTAACACCCTTGTCCCTTCGCCTTTACATCCACGCCTTGGAATTTTTTTTAAATTTTGCACAAACATTAAGCATATGATATGATTAAAAAATAACAGAACGGCTTTTCGAGAAAACTCCGGTTGCCCCCGACGGTTACCTTTTAGGTTAACATGACTAAAATTGACACTTTTGTGCTTATTAAATAAATTGAGACCTTTGATTTTTATAAAACTTTCTCAAAACTGATTTCTATTTTTGTTTGTCTATACTATACACGATAACTATTGGGTGTGTTCCAGTGGTTCTTTTAGGGCTAATAAACACATTCTATTTTTGGGACTATTTTACCATATTTGTCCAAAATTATCTGTTTATGTCTGTTTAGCAGTTTTGCAGGATGCTCAACTCAAATTTAAATATGTTAAGGCCTTGGGGACTTTTGGGAGGTGGGCAAATGATGGATTTAGTAAAAGCTATTTTCTGCATGGTACAGAACTAAAATTTACATATGCTAAGGCATAAAACTGTGCCATTTGCCAATTTTCCCCAGGATTTGACGTCCATTTGGTGGATGCTGAACTTAGTCATTTTTATGTCTCGTCCACTGTGTACTCACGGGAGACCATGCATGATTTACTTGTTTTGTCTATGTTCGACCACAGGTTGCTGGAAGTAATCTTTTCCTGTCACATCTGATCTTTACCTTAAGCTTGTACTTGAAGACAGAAGTCAAGTCCTGATCCGCAAAAATTCAATCTCATCCTCCTCATGATGTCTCAACGTTTATATCACCATCCTCTCTATGGCCAGGATCACGAGAATCACAACTAGTTTCTCCCTGCCCTATGGTTGCTTAGTGCCGTGGATGATGTAGGAAACCTCTAGGTCAAGGAAAACTCGAAGTTGTTGAGATGACTTGGACTTGGCGCCAAGCTCGACTGGTAGCGGATCTTCTCCATATGTTGACGAGCAGGTCATCGGTGGCTTCCTTTCACTCGTTCCTTCTGGAGTTCATTTCTTGTAAGTCGTGAAAGGTCTCTGAACCCTGATAGTTTCTTTTGTGTGACTTTACACTCTCAAGATCTGTATGTTGCTCCATGGCTTTTGATGTACCTCGACCATGTGGTAAAAGATGAGGTTGGGAAAATGGTCTCGAGTACAGCGTCCCATGCAGACTTCACTGTCAAAAAAGCCAGCCTCTCGGCATCTCATTGACACATCAAGTTTGGCAGCCCCAAGCCTCCTTCAAACGGATACTGAACATAGACTGGTATGTGAACCCAATGTTTCCCCTTGCCCCAAAGAAAAAAGGACAGCTCGCTCTATAGGGATTTTAGATAGTTTGCAAGTAGAGGAAGTACAGTCAGTCGTTAAAGGATGAGCATAAAAATGTAGGTGTCGCATGACTCCAGTCAACCCTTAAAGGATAATTTTCTTCAAGCCCACGAGTCGATAGCGGCTTTGATTTTTTATTTTACCTCAGACCAATTCGTTTTTTAGCTGGAAACCTGGTCTGAACAACACGCCGCAGATCCAAACCGGACCGTCCGTCCAGCTGAAGGAAACAGGAAGGGTGTCGGTTCCCCTCCAGGCCATCAACCACAAATCTGTTGACTTGCTGCGGTTCATTTTGACCTGTGGTTCTTTTATAATGTATGAGACCCACTGGCACTGTCCAACGATGTCCTTGAATCATGACACAAAAACGGTTATGTCATCAGCGAATGCAGAGACCCTGGCTTTCAACTCAGCCGGTAGAGCAATTTCACAGGCAGGACCAAACTTTCCACATCACGCATTAGATTGTGAAATAGCAGCTCCAACACAAAGACGTAAAGCAGAGGAGACAGTGGGCAGCCCTGACGCACAGACCGAGAGATGGCGAAGGATTTTGAATGTTTCTGTTTACATATACCGCTGCCATTGACACCCGGTACAATATGGAGATCCATTTGTAAAAGTCCTGTTTGAATCTGGTTGCTACTAGAATAGATGCCAGTGGTTGACCTAATCAAAAGCTTGGGACTGATCTTAATTTATCAGCGCAGCTTCCGTGTCGTCTTTCATGAATCTCTCTAAGACGGTGTGGTTCTTTTAAATCGATTTCCCATTCTTTTTTTTACAGGGTTGTCACCACTTATCAAAGTCCAGAAGCCACTTGGGGATAAGGGTTATTGTGTGTACAGTAATCAATGGGATAATATCGTAGTAATCGTTAGTATTGGAGATTTGATAAAATATCTTACTTAAGGGGGTGGTTTATCAGGAATCTGTTTATGTTGGACTTAAAGACTTCTAAGTTGTAGTCAGGTGGGAAACAACCAAACAGAAGAGAGTTCCACAGGTGTGCATTTCTAAGAAAGAAGCTTTGTTCATGGAATCTACGTTTTGATTTAGGCAGAGATAAAGAGTGGGGAAAATTATTAACAGTGGTTTCAGCTAGACTGGTGTTTTTCGTGAAAGATTGGCGAGGGGGAGGGCAGAGATTGGAGCTCAGACGAGCACCAGTTGTGGAAATAACGATAAAAGAAAAAATAGGCTCGCAACGTCTTTCTGCGGGAGAGAAGTTGCAGGGAAGAGAAAAGGACATGCCCAATAATCCCCAAAGTCTATTTTGTAGTCTGTCAAGGCAGGATATGCTGTTTTTAGCAGCTCCTGCCCAGATGTCGCAGCAGTACTCCATCCTTGGACGTACTTGGCTTTTATATAGATAGAGAATTGCATCAGCAGTGAGATATCTTCTGGAGCGGTAATAGGATCCTACTATTCCATTTTTCCAGCTACCTTGGCAACAGACTTGATGTACGTGTTCCATTTCAAATCAGGAGTAAAGGTCAATCCCAGAAGCTTGTCATTCACGCCATACTTTTGGTTTAATTCGATGAAGTTACCGATAACAACCGGCAACTGATTTGATAGAAACTTGGTCGGAATCTTTAGCTTTGTGCTTAGCTGTTATTTGTCCGTAATCATCTAATTCTTTCCTGCAATACCTATCCGTTTTCCTCCGCAATATGATCACTTCTTTGAATTGATTTGGGATGAAACCCTCGGCAACCGAATATTCATCAACATGAGAGAAAATCTCAAATACAATTCATGAGGCAGACCATCGGGATCTGTTTTTGTTGTGAATTTATGTTGTTCATCTCTAAACGACCTTGACATTGAATCATAGTAGGGTAAAATGTAAGCTTCTTTCAGAATTGAAGAATTTAGTGAAAATGTTGGTAAGTTTAAATGATAGTAAATATATTGCAATGAATTGTTGTTATTGATGAATGAAAATTTTGCCAAAATATATGGAGGTATTTTAGCATTGTATTGATATCCATTTGGTGGTGAGTATAAGAGTGTGATATAAAAACAGTTGTGGTAACAAAAAAAATATGCTTACCTTGTCTTAGGGAAATGTTTTTTGTCATTAAGACCGACCTTGTCTCACATTTGCTTTCATGGGGAAGCAAATAAATACCTATATTAACCTTGCATAGGATTAAACGGTGATCATTATGGTCGTTCCACCAGAGCGGAACTCTTCCATTGCACTGCGGTTGGTTTCATCTTTGAGATCGTTCAAAATGTGGATGACTCGGGTGCACTATTTTTAAGTGATGGGTTTGCGTACGCGCTCACCTCAATAATGCAATCAAAATCAGATACCCCCCCGCTTCTTTTGAGCAGAAAACCATCGATTTGTGTAAGGACATCCTCTTTTTTTAATTCCCAGTTGCCTATTTCGATACACGCCACAAAACAGCCCGTTTCTCTCGACCAGGATATCATCCACATCATTTCTAACGTCCAGATATTATCTGATCTGCATGTAAATATCACTAACGTTTTTTCCAGAACCTATCAATCTCGTAAGAATAAGAAATCCGACTTGCTGTCACTTTCAACTTTTTTTCGATATAGATCTCTAACAGTCTCCACATCAGAATTCGAAAAACCAGCCATAAGCCAAGAAATTTGACATCTAAAACAAGTTGAACTATGCATTCTGACTTATTCAGTTGACAAAATAGTAATTTCAGGGGAGGCGGATGTTGTAAATTATCTGTGAAAAAGACTCAATTCTCTCAACCTAATTGTGAAAGGATTAGCTGATGTTGTGTTTGGCAAATAAACGATGTTTTATTAAAACGGAGATTTTGTTTTTGCTATTAAAAAGTTTGGCTTAAATAAGTTTATTAAAAAAAAATTAATTATGTATTTTTTAATAGACAGGAGAAATCAGCGTCAGAAATTTTCAGTTACAACGTCAGTTTTTAATGTTATGTAATTAATATAGCTCATTCTTTTTATTATTATTATTATTATTATTATTATTATTATTATTATTATTATTATTATTATTAATATTAGTTTTATTTAAAAGTTCGTATATATTTAAAAGAAACGCACTCAGAGAGACACCCATTTATTTGAATATATTTTGTTTAAATACGTTCGTTTTGTTACATTAAAAAGTTTTGTGTAAAAAAAGAAAGTTTTTTAACCTTTAAAAGTTTTGTAAATATTTAATATTAAAAATATGGGTATACCAAAATATGTTTTGTAAATATATATTTTTTTCATTTTAAATTTTAAAAAGTTTGTAAATGTATTAATAAAAAAATCTTGCTCGCAAACATTTGACCATGCCTTCTATTTGACATGTTTACAAACAACCTACGCAATGTCGTTATACTCGAACCACCAGTGCCACTTGAAATGTACGCCGGTCGTCGTCTTCTGCTACAAGATCTCTATTCTTTACTTGGTCCAAAATAAAACAATAAAATGAATTTACTCAAATTTCAATCAAGAAGTTATTTTTGGCGAATACATTTTTAAATTGATACAAAACGTATTTTAAAAAAAGAAAACTTTTATTTAATATGATTTTTTTTTCCAATTATGTGTGTCATATTTTCCGATTTGTTTTTCGTTAACAATGTGTATAAAAAATAAGCAACTTTATTTTTTTTATTAGTTCCTGCCTTGATTTTACTAATTATTCACGACTAAAAATTAAACACGATTATACAGACGCCTGACACAATTATTTGGCACACTATATTGTAAAAATAATTGTCTTAGTCGTAAAGAGTTTAATTAATCAAAGCAACTTCGACATGCGTGACTTACTCAGTTCGTCAGCGCAAAAAAAAACAACAAAAAAACGAAAACACAAGAAAGAAATCTTGTTTTATAAAAATAAACAATAAAACGAATTTACTCAATAGGCACTTGGATGTTAACAGTAGTTCGACTAATCCAAATAAATAAAAAATAAATAAATCTTAGTTTTATATATTCATATATTTTATGGTACAATCCCTTGATAGCGTATGGTGATTATATGAGAAAATAAAGCTGTGTACGCATTATAAATGTTTCTTTTCTGTGTCTTATGTTATGCATTAGTACATTAGGGCTCATTTCGAGTTAAAAGTTTATTTACTGCAACCCATCTGAACTAGAGAAAATCATGATTTAAATGTGTATGTCTCGTCTAAATAACTAACGATGGATATCTGATATGGCCAACTAGACAGGTGATCAAAAAGTCAGATCGAGCGTACAGGAAAACGAAATGGGACCTAATTGACAACTGGCCTTTTTGTTTTTGTTTTGTTTTGTTTTGTTTTTTTTGCTTGAACTTTGTGCTTTTCGGATTATTTTATGTTTTATTTTCTTGTTGGATATTTTTTGGCCGTTTTTTTTTTTTGACAAAGATTATAGTTATAGGTAAAAACATTAGAAACACTTCAAACGTTTGAGAAGGCATTTAAACCATAGAAAATAACGGTAACATAAGTGCATAGGTACCAAAATTCTTTTTGTTTTGTTTTGTTTGTTAGTTAAATCCGGCTAAAAAACAATAATAAAAATAAAAAATTATCCGAAAACCGCAAAGTTCAAGCCAAATTGAAATTTTTATTTGTTACGTTTGAATAAAAAATGGGTTTGTATTACTGTACACATAGATTCGAAAAAGTTGCCAATATATATAACAAATAAATGTTATCAAAGGCAAGATAAGTTACTTTTCTACTTTACTGGATATAGTTTTCGTGTTTTTATTCAATGTAACATGTTTATTCAGCTCGAAAAACATACAGTGTTTACCGATGTATTGGAAAATTCAAGATGGCGCCTCACCCCCTCTTTAACACGGAAAGTTTGAGAAAAGGTGTTATAAATAAAAAAACAGACAAAATACTGTTAAGAAAACCGCCAAATATATGTCGACCTATGTCACGGTAACATATATTGAGCGATTTTCTAACAGTATTTTATCCAGTTTTTTTTAATTCATAACACCTTTTCCCAAACTTACCGTGTTAAAGAGAGAGTCAGATTCCATCTGGAATTTTCCAATACATCGGTAAACACTGTATGGTTTTCGAGCTGAATAAACATGTTACATTTAATAAAAACACAAAAATATATCCAGTTTGTTAGAAAAGTAACTTACCTTGCCTTTGATAGCATTTATTTGTTATATATTTGTTTTTTGACAACGTTTTCGAATCTATGTGTACAATAATACAAACCCTAAAAAATACTTATTAAAGCAAAAACAGTCGTGTTCTCGCCGAGTAAGTTTTTTTTTTTTTTTTTTTTTTTTAGTCAAGTAAAAAGGTACTCATTTTTGTTTTGAAGTTGTCAATTTCATTTCGTTTTCCGGTTCGCTCGATCTGACTTTTTGATCACCTGTCTGGTTGCCCATATCAGAGAATTATCGTTAGTTATTTAGACGAGACATACACATTTTAATCATGATTTTCTCTAGTTCAGATTAGTGCAGTAAAAAAAAACTTTTAACTCGAAATGACCCCTAATCTACTAATGTATAACATAAGACACAAAAAAGAAACATTTACAATGCGTACACAGCTTTATTTTTTCATATAATCACCATACGCTCTCAATGGATTTTACCCAAATATAATCTAAACTTGATATGAAAACAATTCGGCACATTTAAATAATGAACGGACATTTTTACACGAGGTACAAAATAAAGATTAAACTGATGATTACGCGAAACGTGACACACAGATACGGATATTTTTACACAAGGAACAAAATAATTCGGCACACTTAACTAATTAACCGACATTTTTTACATAAGGAATGAAATATTGATGACACCGTGTTACGATGACCTAAATTCTTTGTTCTTTAGCAGTTGATTTTCTTTTTAAATAATTTCACGTTAAAATCGTGTTTTTCTACTTTTAATTTGGATTCTTTTATATTTTCATATATTTTATTTCTTAATGAATTGGACACACAAAAACAAAAGTTGTATCAATTTAGTAAAGAAATCATAACAAACAAAGCAAATTTTCTGTGTTGAACACAAAAGAATTACAAAAAAAAAACAAAAAAAAAACGAATTCATCCTGATTTTATTTTCGTATTGAATTCATGAAATGCAAGGTAAGTTTTATTTTGTATTTTGTACATTTTAAAATTAATCTTAAACATTAAAATAAGTTTATTTTTTTATTTATTTTTTTGCAATTCAATAAAAATATTGATTCCGCCATGCTTTATAACAAACGTGAACAGAAGCTCCGATCATAAAAATCTCGGTACTTATACAGTTTAATAAGGACATTAAAAAATGGTATTTTTCTTTCTTTTTTTTTTTTTTTTTTTATACAGCGAACAAAAACAATTTGTTATGATACCGAGCAAAAAGTTCGATTTTTAGGAAGAGAAGCTAATATTAAAGATGGCAAGGGAGTGTCAACGCTTTAAATTGAGTTATCTCCCCTTGACGTATTCAAAAATTCCTAGATGACTATTTTCAACGCGCTGTCATAAAAAAAACATGTTTTTCCGCTGTAAAAAAAACAAAAACAAAAAAAATAAAATAAATAAATACTCGATCAAATTAAGTGAAATTTCTTTGGAGATCTTCAGTCCAAAACAGATACGTACAGTATAACCTTTTTTTCGATATTCTCATTTAAAAATGTCTTGATTAAACTGTACAAGTGCCAGAACCTTACATTTATATTTTCGTCAAAAATATGTTTATTTTAGTAAAATGTGATTTCTATTAGAATAATAATGTTTACCATCAACACATGATTTAATTTTTTTGTTGTTAAAGAATTTTGTTTGATTTTTGTTTATTTTTTATATTGTTTATCCATTATTTTACATACGTCTGCATCTATGTTACCGTGCTGAAACAACGTTATTATTTAGAAATCCTTTTTTAACATGGGAGTGGGGTTTTAATGTTAAAATACCATTTAAATATAATGTGGTAACATAGATGCATTGAATCTGGGGTGTAAAGTCTGTGTTACACCCCAGATTCAATAAACAATTCGTGGCATTGACATAATCTTCAATAACAACTCCTTCCAATTCAATAAAGACAACTACATCCAAATACTAGGCACAGCAATGGGTACTAAAATGGCACCAACATATTCCACCCTTACACTCGCCTTCCTAGAAGAGACCCTTTATGAAAGGATAGAGCAGAAATACGGGCACAATATAAAAACACTCTTCATAAAATCTTGGAAAAGATACGTAGACGACTGCTTTATCCTCTGGAGGACCACATGGAGGGAATATCAGAGAACTTCACACTTTGCTACAAAATCTACACCCAAAAATAAACTTCACACTAGAACAAAGCCCCACAGAACTACCTTTCCTAGGTATCCGTGTAACAATCAAAACCAACAACATAATTACAGACTTCTACCACAAACCCACAGACACTCAACAATATCTCCACTTCAAAAACCACCATCCTAAAAACTGTCTAAAATCAATACGCTACTCTCTAGCACATAGAGTCTGCACCATAGTAACAGACAGAAACCTCCGTTCGACTAGACTGAATGAACTGCAAATAACCCTGCGGAAAAGATGATATCCACTACCACTAATACAGAAAGGTATTGAACTGGCTGAAAAATCTAACAGATCAACTAAGAATCCCAAAAGAATACAACAAAGAACAAATTTTACCATACGTCTCTATACACAACACAAACAACCCAAAACTATTTACACAGATAACAAAAAAAACTTATCCTCCTCAATCAGAACGATAAACTAAACAACATACTTAAAACAACAAAAATAATAAAAAGCAAACGCCAACCCAAAAACCTAAAACACATCTTAACTTCCTAAAAACTCGTTCCACACACTACAAAAGGGTTACAAAATGCAATTAACCGCGATGTGGAGTATGTGACATAATAATAGAAGGAAATACATACACATTCAAAAACCCAACACAAACATTCAAAATAAAAAAGGATCTTAATTGCACCTTCATAAATGTAGTATATGCACTAAGATACACAGCATGCAATAAATTCTACATAGGCGCCACCAAAATTTCCAGCAATAGAGTGGCCTTGCATAAGAGCAACATCAAAATTGCAGATAACAGACACCTCTGTTTCAAAACACGTACACACATGCAGTGGAATTAGGTTCAAAATAATGCCAATCTTCCAAACAGACAATTATTTTTATTTACTTACACAGGAAAAAAAATCATAACAAGATTCTCTCCCGAACTAAACAGAGCCTAATATCAACACACAAAAACATGAAATGCACGTTAATATACATATACACACCCATACATAAATCAGGACCGACACATTAAAACACACACACATACACTCAGTCAGTGGAGGAGAAATCCTTTATGACTGAGATAAATATCATCCCTTCTATCATCCCTCCTCCCATACCTATACCTCTCCAAGTGGCCCCTCCCCTCTGAGATTTTCCTCACACTAAGAACCAATCCTGCGTCTGGTCGTACCCACATGGGGAGGCAAATAAATAGAAACATTAACAAATCCCCTACGTATATTTATAAATACACCTCTTTATCTAAACAAACATAATATTAAGAATACCTTAACAGTCTAAGACTGAAACGAAAAATCACAATACTAAAATCCAAGAATCCAAAAAATAAATATCAAAATTGAATGAAAACACTCCTACCCTTATTTCAGAGGAGCTGGTCCCCCCTACCATACACACACACATTAGGAACGACCTTTGATCACAGTTACCTTCCTAGGGAAGCAAATAACTTTATAATACTATAAAACAGAACATATATTCTTCAAACCAATAAAAGAAAACACCCCACACACGCATACACACACATATTACCCTATGCACCCAGTTGACCAAGTACCAATGGCCCCCTCACCTCCACTCAAGTAAGAATAAAAAAGGAAAAACATGAGAAGCAACAAAGAAAGATAAATAGAAACACAAGCAGAGAGAGAGAGAGAGAGGGAGAGAGAGAAACAAAAGACAGTAGTGACCACGGTCAGCCGAATGAACCAGTATACAAAAATTGAACATACGAATGAAAAGTAGAATCATTTACACATTTTTCTACCTCTCGGAAACATTTCAAATGAACTACGAAAATGTTCTTTTACATTTTTAACACATCTTGAATATATTCTAAACATTTTAAATAGTTTCTGAAGAGGACGCTTCACAGACCGTCTGAAACGCGTTAAAAACGATTGCAATGATTTAAAAACATTATTACAATGATCTAAATATAATTTTTAATGAAAAATCAAAACACGGAATAATAAAATAATGTTAAAAAATACACATTGTTGGTGACCACCCCCTTATTTAAATATACATCTTTCTCTCGTTAGAATTTCTTACCCCATTTTACATATATATATATATATATATATATATATATATATATATATATATATATATATATATATATATATATAACTACTTCATTTACTCACATAAAATTGATATATGAAAGTAAAATGTATGTGTAAACTTTAAGTATTGTCTTCACAAGTGCTCAATACCTACTAGAGATAGTAAGTTATAAAATATATATGGCGATTAAGCTACACTGAATCTTCCACATTTCATTCACTCTAGGACTCTTCAGGCTTATGTGCATGTCTGTAGAGTCCTAGAGTGGATGAAACGCGGAATATTCAATGTAGCCTAATCGCCATATGTATTTTATAACTTACTATATATATATATAATATATATATACATATATATATATATATATATATATATATATATATATATATATATATATAGCGCTTTAAATAAGGTCGGGAAGACTCTAGAGGCCCCTTACATGAACAAGCTCATCAGGAGTCAATCGTTGAATTTCTATCAAGTGTTCTATGTTCTATCAAGTGCTTGTTGATGAGAGTCTTCCCGATTTATAAATGTTGTACCGTAAAATAAAAAAAATTAAAAAGTAAATTAAAACTTTCTATATATATATGTGTGTGTGTGCGTTTGATATCAATTAACGTTTAATAATGGATTATTCAGTAGAAAATACAAATATATATATATGTGTGTGTGTGATATAAAATAATGTTTAGTAGAAAATACAAATATGTGTGATATTAAATAAAAGAGAAGATCGTTAATTGATTATTCAGTTGGAGAAAGTTCTTTAAGGTCATGTGTGGAAACGTAGATACCAACTATGTAATCAGGACGTTATTGAATGCAAAGTAACAGAATATTTTAATAAAAAACAAAAAAATCACTAAATCAGAAAACGGTTTTTGTCCAGTTCAGATAGTGATTCAAAGCCAATAAATAAATATAAGTTCCTAATTACGAAAACGTTTTTGTCCAGTTGAGATAGTGATTTAAAGAAGCGTGTTACTGTTGGTTGTAGAAAAATTGCAATTTGATGGCGCAAATCACCTTGGATTAAAATATAGCAGAAAGAAAATTACCATTCTCTATTTTAGGAGGACAAAAGATTTGGAATCTAATGTTCTGCTTTTATCACAGCTGGTTTGAAAAATGCCTTTTCCTTGATAGATGGTGCAGGTATTTCCTGTGTATGTAAAAAAAAAATGGTTCAATTAAAAAAAATAGTTACTTACAGGGATAAATCTTAGTTGTAGAAAAATCAACGTATCCAATGAAAAATGAGAGGACGTGTCTTAACAGAGATAACTAGAAAAGTGAAAAGCTGATGAGAATGGGCTTCACAATCTCTCTTTATTGAATCCTATATATATATATATATATATATATATATATATATATATAAGCTCCAAAACAGTTATTATCTTAAAGAATTTATTTTATTTTACTCCTTTTACTCATATATAAATATGTTTTTCTATCACCACAATAATAATCATGTACAGTTATATATATCGAGAAAGAGAAAAAAGAGGAAGAGAGATGATTATCACTGTTTTCGTCCTTTTGAAATCATAATGAATATAGTATAATTGTCACTAGCTTGTGTAGACTTTATATTGTATCTAAAATATTATATATATTTACTGGTTGTGGGCTCAGTTATAAAATATATGATTATTTGTCTAATGAATCCCATATGACTATATAAAATGTGTCTTCAATCCAATAACATAAACTAACGGAATATAAATTATTTAATGAAGATAAAAATATATTTTTTTATTTGCAGATATTCCTGTATGAACGCCTTTATTGAATTTCAATGGACCATCATTTTCGTTAGACAACAATGAATCATCCCCTTCATAATCATTTATAGGCAACAATGGTTCACCATAATCATCATCATCATCTATAGACAACAATGGTTCACCATCATCATCATCCTCATCATCATCTATAGACAACAATGAATCATCATCATCATCATCATCATCTTTAGACAAAAATGTATTTGTATTATTACTATTTAACAAATATTATTTACTATATGACTACATACACGGAAATAATCGAACACCTCAATAATCATGAAGATAATGTTTATATTTGTGCAATACGTGTTTAATGTTCAAATGAATGTAAATGTTTTAAGAGAAGTCATCACAAATTGCAGATATCTTAAAAAGCTTATGAGATATTTTTGCAAAGAAGGTGGCGCTTTTTAATTTTTCTTGAACATCTGTAAATGAAGACTAAAACTGCGAAGAAAAAATTCTATAACTACGTGGATATTTTTGTAGGATAAATTATATTAAAACATGCAGAAATGTGGAGAAAAGCCACATTCTTGTAAAGTGTGTGAATATTCCTGTTCTCGAAAATCATCCTTAGTGCGACATATGAGAAGTCACACTGGTGACAAGCCACACTCTTGCGAAGTGTGTGGATATTCTTTTTCTGAAAAATCAAAATTACTAAAACATATGAGAAGTCACACTGGCGAAAAACCACATTCATGTGAAGTTTGTGGATTTTCTTGTTCTGAAAAATCATCGTTAGTAAGACATATGACAACTCACACTGGAGAAAAACTACATTCTTGTAAAGTGTGTGGATATTCATGTTCTCTAAAACATCATTTAGTGTCTCATATAAGAACTCACACTGGAGAAAAGCCATATTCTTGTAAAGTCTGTGGATATTCTTCTTCTTTCAAATCAAATTTAGTGACACATATGAGCATTCACACCGGGGAAAAGCCATATTCTTGTGAAGTATGTGGATTTTCTTGTTCTCGAAAATCTTCGTTAGTAAGACATAGGAGAGCTCACACTGGAGAAAAACCACATTCTTGTAAAGTGTGTGGATATTCTTCTTCTCATAGATCATATTTAGTGTCACATATAAGAACTCACACTGGGGAAAAACCACATTCTTGTGAAGTATGTGAATATTCTTGTTCTTGCAAATCATCGTTAGTGAGACATATGAGAACTCACACTGGGGAAAAACCATATTCTTGCGAAGTGTGTGGATATTCTTTTTCTGATAAATCAAATTTAGTGAATCATATGAGAACTCATACTGGAGAAAAGCCACATTCGTGTGAATTGTGTGGATATTCTTGTTATAAGAAATCAAGATTAATCATTCATATGAGAAATCACACTGAGAAAAAGCAACAGTCTTGTTAATTGTGTGGATATTCTTGTTCTCACATATCACATTTAGTGTCACACATGAAAATTCACACTTAATGAAACCATGAGGATACTAAAAAGAGCTTTCGGTTGGTTTCAATAAAAAGCAATGTTGGCAGCTGCTTTTGGCTGTCCCATACCTAGCGTTACAATTTTCAAAGGAAGAAAATTAATTAAAAAACAGGGGTCAATGACAGCTTCATTTAAAATTTGGGAGAGGATACCACCTACAGATCCCTCGGTATCAAGGAAAAAGTAAATGTGAAACATAATAAAATGAGATACAGGGCAGAACAGGATTATGGAGTACGTCTGAAAAAGATGATCTTATCTGAACAAAACAACAAAAACAAAATTATAAATCAGCTTGCAATACCTATCACATATAGGTTCAATATTATGGACTGGCCTCAATATAACTTAAATAGGCTCGATACAAATACAAATAAGATACTCAGTAATTATAAGTTAAACTGATATGACGATTATCATCATCATCATCTTTTTCAACAAACCTCAATTGCAAAGCTTGCTGAGAATTTTAGAGGAAGGATACTGGAGAACACTGTCAAATACATGAAAAACCGGCGACACAGATTGCACAAATGAAAAGAAAAAAATACACGGAAATGGAGATAGAAACAAGCAAACACGGATGGAAACAACATAAGGAGCTAAACAAGGAATACATAGACAAGGATGCTTCACACAATGAAAAAACCCAAATAGGTCCTGAAGGAGCTTTACCAGGTATATATAGACAGGGATACTTTACTACAATGGCTCAAAGTGGGAGACTTTCACGGCTTACTCACAAATGGATTTTAAAAATGGCTGGCCAGTGTAGGTTTTGTTACTCAGTGATTGAAAGTTCAAGCCATTTTATGTCGGGATGTCAAACCTTGTTGGCAGATAGCATTTACATTGCTAAGCACAACAAAGTTTGTAAATACCCTCATTGGAAGATTTCTGGAGAGATGTAGCTCGACAGATCGCCGAACATATGGGAGGATTAACCACCATAGAAAACATCAAATTTAAAGGTGACAAAGATCTACAGGCGGGTCGATATATAAAAGACAACACTATCAAGCCAGATATTACAATATGGAACAAGCCTGAAAAATCACTACTTATTATTGATGTCAGCATCCAAAAGAACTATGGCCTACATAGTTCTGAACGGGAAAACATAACCAAGAACTCCAACAAGATGACATGGTCTTTGAAAGAGAAAGATATACCGGTTTTGATAGGAACAACTGGACTATTGAAAAAGAATATCTGGAAACAATTTCTGGAAGATCAAGATGTAATGAAATACAGATTGCAACCATAAAGGAGGAAGGCTATTGATCTTTTAAGAATTAATCATGTAAAATAAATAAAAAAGGTAAAACGATTATTGTGAAATGTGTGGAAATACTTGTTCTAATTAATCAATCTTTGTGAAACATTAGAACTCACACTGGAGAAAACCAATATGTTTGTAAGATATTTGGATATTCCAAAAATCTGAAAAGTCAAAGTTAATGAGACATATTTAGTATAAAAGTATACCTCAGTTTACACTTACAAGAAATAAAAAAATACATTGGAAAAGTCACATTCTTGTGAATGTGAGAATATTCTAATTCTGGTATTTCAACATCATTAAAATTTAATTAATTAACAGAAACTCACAATTAAGATTGTACATTAATTTTTATTCAGTAAGATTTTAAGATTTTACTTAATATGAATGTCTTCTACTTTAGCTGAGCTAATCAATTACGACAGCTTTATTATCTTAAAATGTTTGTTTGTTTGTTTAACTAATTAGAAATGGAATTATTTCATAAGCTGTGTTCTTTTCCTTCCGCAGGATTTAAAGATTAAATGAACATCGGAAGAAAATATTGACAAAACTTGTATACCATACTTTCATCTTATGATCTTGTCAATAAATATAGCAGTCTACCCTGTCATTAATTAATATTACTTGTAAAGTAAGTCTAACAAGGAATGAAAAGAACAACTGCTCCAATCAAATTTGCAAAATGGGATTCAACTGAGTAGAAAAATCACATAAATTCAGAAATTTAACATCTATTAATCTCTTTAGAGAATTGATAACAAATAACGCGTTCATATTTGAAACTGTGGAGCCTAATATACTTTCAATGTAGACACGTTGCAAAGCATTAAGGAAGTTTGCTGGTGTAAACATAATAAAATTAATGAATAAAGAAATAAAATACATTTAGAGACGACGATTCAAGGATTACACGCTGGCAGGCACGTTGGAAATCATCAAGTAAGCTTTCGACACATACAACGAAATATAAGTGAGAAAATACTTATGGTTTATACGTACATATAATAGTTAATGCCTTTGGAAAAACTGTTGTTTATCAATAACTATTAACATAAAATGATGAATGCAACAAGTTAAACGTGAATAAAATAATATTATTATTAATCTGTCAAAGTTAGTAAACTGACAATAGATGAAAAATCAGAAATTAAGAAAATTAAATTTCACGAAAGGTTTTTAATGTTTACTGAGGCTAACATTGGTAGAGATAGAGATCTTCCAATGTTTGTAGACAAAACATTGTACAAATACTGATGAGATCCATTAGAAATTTCATTATATGCGTTTCATTTG
The DNA here is from genome assembly GCF_053919585.1 of Euprymna scolopes. Taxonomy (NCBI): domain Eukaryota; kingdom Metazoa; phylum Mollusca; class Cephalopoda; order Sepiida; family Sepiolidae; genus Euprymna; species Euprymna scolopes. The sequence continues at coordinate 158,747,620 of NC_136527.1, read as the reverse complement.
TCGGAGGAAAATCCTGCTAACATAATATTACAGAGATTTTACACTATCAAGTATGATAAAACTTTTCAGAAATGTGTGTAATATATCTTGTGGGGGTCGTCAGGCCTTTTTAGGAACTAACTTCCTCCAAAAATAAATAAAAATAAAAAGAAGAACACTTACATGCAAAACAAACGGAGGTTTATTCACAGAAACTAACCCTTAACAAATAAAATATAATTCTCTTCATAATGAGTTCAGAAGTCCTTTTTTAAGTGTTTGTATAAAAAAAAGGAGAATGTCTTTTTTTGTTGAACTGTTCATATGTTAAAACATGGTAAGAGAGGCAATAGGTAATGTTCGCCTGTGAAATTGTATGAAGCGTGCGGAGCGGTGAAAATGTGAAAAGATTGATAGTAACACGCATGGAACGTCCGAATGAGAATGCAGTTGAGAGAGAGATTTGATGTTTGTGTGTGCTTAAATACTATTTGGACCGGCTGAATCGAGCGAGCTTAAAAAGAAAAGTTTAGAAAAATGTCCTTGGAGAAATCCCATTGGACGGAAACATCACGTGGGATGCTCTGTACTACGTCCGCTCGTTTTGAGTCGATTTAATATATAAAGCCACGCCGGAATTTGCGTGGGAGTTATTTTTTTTTATTTTTCACGCGCCAACATAATAATACTGCACGCCTAAATTGTATTTATTTTTATAACAATTTTGAATCCCAATCTTAACCGTGTCAACTGGCACAGTCTCGAACCTACCCCTTTATTATTATTACGGGGGTACCGTGTTCGGACTCTAGCTAGGCTTTGGGACATAGTTGCTGATTCTCTGTTTATAATGTTACTTTTCCACTGCCTCGTTCAGGATTGAACTCAGCACTTTTGGGTAACTGTAAACTTTGATACAACGTCTAGGACCACTCGGCCATATGTCACTAGGACAATTCTTAGTTGTTTTTTGTTAATGTTAAACCTATGTTGTTATTCAAGGTTTTTTCTCTCTATCAGAGATGTCCAAATCGCATTCAGTTCTATGCTTGGTTTGCTCAGTAGGTTGTTATGTTATGTCCGAGCATGTGAGCTGTTTCTTTAAGTTTTCTCAATTTCCAGTGGGTCTTTTTTTTTTTTTTTTTTACATGGGTGTCACCACTTATCAAGGCCCAGAGGCCACTCAAGGATAAGGGTTAATAGGTATACATTAGTCATTGTGATTTTAGCATAGTAAACAGTGGGAATTTTGTAACTTGGATTACTTAGGGGGACGATTCAATTAGAACTTGTTCACATTGGACTTTTTCTTTTTTTTTCATAGGTATCACCACATTATCAAGGCCAATAGGCCACTCAAGGATAAGGGTTAAAGAGTGTACAGTAGAAATTGGACAATATAATAATCATTAGTAATGAAAATTTTGGTAAATTTGATAACTTATATGGAACGGCTCATCAAGAACTTATTTACGTTAGACTTGAAGACAACCATATTGTAGTATTAATATTAGTATATTAATGTAGATCAGGAAAAGAGTTAAACCAAGGATGGACCCCTGAGGGACACCGGCATTAATACTGTGAGCTTCTGATTTTTTTTTTGCCTTTTTTTAAAATTAATGTTCTTCCTTTGAAGATTGTAACGCTGGGTATGGGGCAGCCAAACCAGCTGCCAACATTGCCCTGCTTTTTTATTGAAACCAACAGAGATCTCTTTTTAGTATCCGCGTTGTTCCCTTGAGTGCAATTGTCTGAATCTCTTTTGCACTTGGTTCACCAGGAATATTAGTTAGTTAGGACTTCAGGTTCTTCTTCATAAGCCCTGTGGTACCTATAAAAACTGGTATGATTGGTATCTCTCTATGATTCCAGTTTCTTTTGCCTATTGTGAGTTCTCATGTGTTTCTTTAAATTGCATTTAAGAGTACAAGAGTATTCACATATGCCACAAGAATATGGCTTTTCTCCTGTGTGAGTTCTCATATGTTTTATTAACGTGTCTTTAAGAGCAGAAGAATATTCACACATTTCACAAGAATATGGCTTTTCCCCAGTGTGAGTTCTCATATGCCTCACTAACTGTTCGCACTGAGCAAATGAACGATCACATACTTCACAAGAATATGGTTTTTCCCCAGTGTGAGTTTTCACATGTGCCACCAAACCTGATTTATCAGCACAAGAATAATCACATACTTTACAAGAATATGGTTTTTCTCCAGTGTGAATTCTTACATGTCTCACTAAATTTTGTTTCTGAGAACAAGAATATTTACATACTTTACAAGAATATGGCTTTTCCCCAGTGTGGGTTCTCATATGCTTCACTAAATCTGATTTAACAAAACAAGAATATTTGCATTCTTTACAAGAATATGGCTTTTCTCCACTGTGAGTTGCCATATGTGTAACAAAATGCAATTTATTAGAAGAATATTCACATATTTCACAAGAATATGGCTTTTCACAAGTGTATGTTTAGTCTAATAAAAGTGAGAATTGTCATATGTGAATTGTCAGATGGTTCATTAAACTTAATTTAACAGAGCAAGGATATTTACATACTTTACAAGAATACATTTGTTCACCAATAAATCCTTCAGGCAGGAACATCTGCAAAAAAAAGTAAATAAAAATAATGTTTTATTATTTTCATGTTTGTTCAATTTGTTGTTTATTTGTAATTACAATAGTCTGAGTAATATTATTTCAATCATGGACAGAAAATTAAAAGCGCTAATATATATATATGTGTGTGTGTGTGTGCGTGTGTGTTTCAAATCAAATACATGGAATTATTGCTAATCAGGGAGATTATCACATGGAAAACAATAATAAACTTGTTTTCAATATTTAATAATCAAGTGACTATTTAAATAAAAACGACAAACTTTAGCAATTAACATTTTAAATAAATAAGGAATTAAAAATAAAGAATCTCTAAAAGATAATTGTGAGAGGAATAAAAAGGGGAGATCATTATCTGACAATAATTGCATATATATATATATATATATATATATATATATGCATCATAACTTAATTTATTTTCTTTTAATTAGTGCTAAATAAACTAGCGTTAAAAATCTGTATATATTGAATAATAATGTAGATTAGAATATTAAATAGCATTATAACTTGATTTCTTTTCTTTTGATAAGTGTTAAGTAAACTAGCGTTAAAACTAGATATTTTTTGTTAACTAATTGTGATTTCATCAAGTTAGTTGACACTTAACACCGTTTAAATTATGATTGAAATCTAATAAGCATTTAATAGACTGTTATTTGGGCGTTTACTGGTTATTTTTCTTTATTTCATAAAATAACCGTTTTTAAAACGTGATGAAATACGGTCGTTATCATTTCAATAATTCAGTAATTTTACCATTGTTTATAGATTTTAAATTTTTTTATCAAAATTATTTAAATTTTCAAAATTACATATTTAATAAAATTCTTTTTTTTATTTATCCTTTTTTTTCCATTTATCAATGTATCTAATTAATCAATCAAAGGTGCGTTTAGAGAAATACATCGGTTCACCCTAATATATATATATATATATATATATATATATATATATATATATTTTTACATATATATATATTTATATATATATATATCTTTATTTATACGAATATTAGCGAATAATTTGAGAACATTACAAAGCCTTCTTAAAAAGGCGATTCTTTTCAACCCTTCTAGAAAATCAATTTTAACTTGGAGTATCTTAGACGTCTTTCAAGCTTACATCAGAATATGCATTGAGTATTACTGCCACATAAAACTACAATAACTCTATTCGTCTTAGACAGGTTAAGAAGGTGTCTCAAATCTAAAAGGTCTAATTGCCTTTACGTCCAAACTTCATTTTTGTCCCATCGTCACACTGTCCAATCTCTATTGTCATTTTAATGCAATGTGCTCTTATGAATTTATAGTCATTGTAAACCCTCTAGTACATACTTCTACTTAATGCAACAAGCAGAAAACACCACGTTTTTACCTTTATAGTTGTCGCCCTTGGTCTGCTACACTGTGGAATTTCCTCCCTGTGTTCTGCTTCTCTTAACATCCAGAAATGCGGTTGTTTAAATATAATGTGCACATAAATCAAGCTACTCGTTGCTTAGTCCAAAATAGTAATCAATTACATTCACGTTTTAATTTTGTTTAGGATGAAGTAGAGTAAATGTTTTATTTTCAAATATTTGTTCACTCCAATTCATTTTTTTTAATTATATGCATTTAACTTAGCGTGTTGAATGTTTTATCTTTAATTATTATTATTGGTTCACATAGAGCTCTCACACAAGTCAACGATATGATTGGAGACCTGTGGTGTTCTCTGGAAACTGAGTGACAACAAGTCTCCGCAGACGTCCAGCTCTCTCCTCCTCCTTCGATAGCATTTGCAAATAAATTTGCATTGTCGCAACAGTCTCTTACCATTGATTTCTCGCTGGCAGTGGCCATTGGTTTATACTGGAATTTGAGTGGTACTACGCCTCCCAAGATCCAAGTTCTTTTCGCACTTGTCCAGCGGAGGTCTGGCCATTTCTCCATCCTCGGTCTTTCCATCCTCCTTGACCCTTCTCGGCTCTTTGTTATCACATTATTATTATTATTATTATTATTGTTATTATTATTATTATTATTATGAATATTTTACTATTATATATATATATATATATAAATATATATATATCCAGAAATTCAGTAGTTTAAATGTAATGTGCACATAAATCAAGCTACTTGTTTCTTAGTCCCAAATAGGTTTATGCTTTGTTTAGGATGAAGTAAAGTAAAAAAGAAAAAAAAAACAAATGTAACTTAGCGTGTTGAATGTTTTATCTTTTATTATTATTATTATTATTATTATTATTTTTATTATTATTATTATTATTATTATGAATATTTTATTATTATTATTATTATTATTATTATGAATATTTTACTGTTATATATAATGGGCTTTCTCGTCGTGTTCGACGCATGAGGGTCAAAATTTCGCTCTGCTTCACTCTGCCTTCAATGCTTGTGCCGCATGTGTGACACGAATCCAGCTCTGCCCCCACAAACCAAGCCGCACAACTCACAGGATACAGACTGGGAAGATGTTGTTCCTACTCTTGCTCTACGAAGATTTGTTTGATTCGTAGCCGTGTGTCAATGCATGTGTTAATGCCCGCAAAACATTTTTCCCTCCACTATTTTCTATCCGCAGCATCTTCTTCAAATGCTTAAGATTGTCTTTCAGCTTATTTCTGTTCCTCAGAAATGGACGACCCACATTTCGATTACCCTTTTTCAGTTGACTGTATGCTAGTTGCTTAGGAAGACAGTTTTCATCCATGCGAACAAGGTGGCCAGCCCACCGAAGCTGAGACTTCACCAGGAAGGCCTCAATACTTAAAATGTCGCACCTAGCAAACAATCCCAAGTTAGGGGCCTTGTTTTTCCATGTTTATCCACATATACTGCAAAGGCAACACTTATGGAATGTATCCAGTTGCTCAATCTGCCTTCAGTATGGGGTCCAGGCTTCCGATCCCTATAGGAGCATCGAAACAATAACTGCACGATAAACTGAGGTTTTGGTCTTTAAAGTCAAACCTCTTTCATTCCATACTCTTGACCGCAGTTTGCCGAAGTCATCAGTCGCCTTTGAAATTCTGCTCAATATCTCATCATCAAGCGATGCTGACGAATTCACCTTACTTCCGAGATATGCAAAGGATTTAGCATACTTTGGAGGCTGTCTATTCACTTAGATTTTCTGAGGCGGTTCCACATATTCTGGTCTCCGAATATTCACCCCACCTTGCTGCAACGGGGCGGGCTTTGGTTGGTAGATAACTTCTGTCTTTTTAACACTAATCGTCAAAAAAATATAGAGCCAATACATTACAAATAAATGTTACTACAGGCGCAAAATTACTCTTGTTGGATAAGTTTGTAACTACCTTAGAAATAAAACAATTTATTTTATTAAACAAAAATAGAAAAATACATTTTCATATCCAAAAATAAAAACTGCTAGTTTCACAGTTACTGTTACAAAGACAATTTGTCGTTGTAAGCAACAAGGCAATACGTAGAAGGAAAAAACAATGAAACTCTTAACTTGTGTGGAGAATCCTTCTCGGCTTTTCTCGGCAAACTGGAGTTGCAACGTATTGCCTCGTTGCTTATAACGACAAAATATGAAATATCGAACATTTTTTTTTAATTAAAATGTAAGTGGAAGCACATAACAGTTACAAAATACAATCCTCTTCCCATGTTAAGAATGGCTTTCAAAATAATAAAGCTATTATTTCAGCACGGTAACAGAGTGCATAAATACCCTATCAAATATAGAACTTTTTTTTATTATTTAAAATGTAAGTGGAAGCATAGAACAGTTAAAAAATACACTCCCCTTCCCATGTTAAGAATGGCTTTCAAAATAATAAAGCTATTATTTCAGCACGGTAACAGACGTGCATAAATACCCTATCAAATATCGAACATTTTTTTAAAATTAAAATGTAAGTGGAAGCACAGAACAGTTACAAAATACACTCCTCTTCCCATGTTAAGAATGGCTTTAAAAATAATAAAGTTATTATTTCAGCACGGTAACAGACGTGCATAAATACCCTATCAAATATCGAACATTTTTTTAAAATTAAAATGTAAGTGGAAGCACAGAACAGTTACAAAATACACTCCTCTTCCCATGTTAAGAATGGCTTTCAAAATAATAAAGTTATTATTTCAACACGGTAACAGACGTAAATAAATACCCTATCAAATATCGAACATTTTTTTTTTAATTAAAATGTAAGTGGAAGCACATAACAGTTACAAAATACACTCCCCTTCCCATGTTAAGAATGGCTTTCAAAATAATAAAGCTATTATTTCAGCACGGTAACAGACGTGCATAAATACCCTATCAAATATCGAACATTTTTTTTTAATTAAAATGTAAGTGGAAGCACAGAACAGTTACAAAATACACTCCTCTTCCCATGTTAAAAATGACTTTCAAAATAATAAAGTTATTATTTCAACACGGTAACAGACGTAAATAAATACCCTATCAAATATCGAACTTTTTTTAAAAATTAAAATGTAAGTGGAAGCACAGAACAGTTACAAAATACACTCCTCTTCCCATGTTAAGAATGGCTTTCAAAATAATAAAGTTATTATTTCAACACGGTAACAGACGTAAATAAATACCCTATCAAATATCGAACATTTTTTTTTTAATTAAAATGTAAGTGGAAGCACATAACAGTTACAAAATACACTCCCCTTCCCATGTTAAGAATGGCTTTCAAAATAATAAAGTTATTATTTCAGCACGGTAACAGACGTGCATAAATACCCTATCAAATATCGAACATTTTTTTTTTTTTTGCTCAGTTGTGTAATTCAACCAACTTCAAATTAAATTATTGTGTTTTTATGATAATTATTATTATTTTCTCAGAAAGCATAAGTTTTACTTAAAAAAAACACAGTTTTTACAAAAATCTTTATCAGATTGAAAAATATATTTTAGAAGTTTTTTTTTTTAATAGAAGATTAATATTTAAAAAAAAAATTAGATTGCAATAAAAATAAACTTTTTAAAAAATTATTTTAGTCATTGGATGTATTTTTTTAAGTGTATAAAAACAACAACAAAAAAATAATAATAACTTACCGTTCATTTCTGGAATGCAATACAAACAAAAACCAACGGAATAAATTCGTTTTTGCTTTTGTGTTCAAACAGAAAATTTGTTTTGTTTTTCTTTTAAATTGATACAACTTTTGTTTTGTGTGTCCAATTCATTAAGAAATAAAATATATGAAAATATAAAAGAATCAAAATTAAAAGATGGAAAACACGATTTAAGCATGAAATTATTTAAAAAGAAAATCAGGTGCTAAACAATAATGAATTTAGATAATCGTAACACGGTGTAATCATTATTCCGTTCCTCATGAAAAAACGTCCGTTCTTTATTTCAGTGGCATTTACTTCTCTCCCACTGCAAGATCTCTGACATCAGGGTCAGAAAGTTGGATTGAGAAGTGCTGAAGTGGAGGGGTATTCTGACCTGCAAAAAGTGCCAGGGCAGCCCCGTCGGTATTCCCCTGTAGGACGCCTTAATTAACCCCTTCACAAAGAGAGAAGGCAAAGCCTGAGATGGCGAGCCTCATAGAACTGCAGAGAACTTTGCTCCCACCGTAAAATTAACACCGGATCATTACAGAAATGGTATAATCTCTGTTGATTTGGGAGATCATACGAAATGTCGAATTTGTTTTGATATCGAGTTTAAATTATATTTGTCAATGCTTAAAGCTTGTTGGGATTTCTTTTGTAAATTTCTCTCTTGTGTGTCTAATTCAGTAAATATATATTTATAAGGGTACTCTGACCTGAAAATATACCAGGGCAGCCCCGTCGGTATTCCCCGTTAGGACGCCTTAATTAACCCCTTCACAAAGAGAGAAGGCAAAGCCTGGGATGGCGAACCTCCTAGAATTGCAGAGCACTTTACTCCCACTGCAAAATTAAGGGACCGGATCGTTACAGGAATCGTATAATCTCTGTTGATTTGGGAGATCATCCGAAATGTCGAAATTGTTTTGATATCGAGTTTAAATTATATTTGTCAATGCTTAAAGCTTGTTGGGATTTCTTTTGTAAATTTCTCTCTTGTGTGTCTAATTCAGTAAAAAAAATTAAAATATATCAAAAAATTAAAACCAGGTTATGTTGTTTACTTTTTCAGACTGACGATTTTATTATGATTTAAATCAGTCGAACTTAACATCCAAGATGAGAACAACATTGCAATCAAAGGAGCATCACTCCCAAGAGTTATCTACAATTAGAGGATATTGTGTTATGAGCTAGTTTTCTCGCATTCTAACATATTTACAACATCATTCAAGATGAGAACAGTAGAGCGATAGGTGTATCAGAAGCGGCCATTAAAAATGCGTGATAAGAACTTTAATAATTCAACTTACTATCTTTCGAAGCTAATAAATACTTGAAAAATGTCAATCAAACCCTATTTTTTTTTCAATTAAAGGAGCAAAGACCACCTTTAACAAAAATAACAGGTTTAATAGCAAATAATGCTATATTTGTTTTTTTAAAATCGGTTTTCTTTAAAATAGATTTAAAGAAAATCAACGAAATTTTACTTACTTCGATTATAAAAAATATAAATTAAAAATCACTTACCTATAAAAAGTACTATTCAATGGGTACTTCCATTCTTCATTGTTAAGAATTTATCCATATTTATATTCAATGTCCTTTTTAGATAAAATGCTTATTTAAGCAAGTATTCCAAAAAACGCACGATTAGATGTGTCTTACAGTTAAAATAAAGGGAGATAACTGTTTGCTTTTCTTGACGTTGTATCTTCGGTGGCGCTAAGCGTCACAATAAATGTATCTTTCTATTGTGTGCTGTAAACCAAAATTAGTATTTTTGGGCCACCGTAGCAGAAAACTGAACACATTCATTTAATAGTTTTTGCCGTTTAAAAACAAACACACTCTACCGATTTTTTTTTTAATTCTCTTAATGAAATATGTGAGTTTTGATGATTATATTTTATTTCTACTTTATCGAGTGTTTTTTTTAAATATCTAAGAAAAGAAAACACTGAATGAAATAGAAAAAATTGTCGTCAGCATCCCATATTTACTTGAGAATGTAAGCGTCACATGAGCTTTCACTTTAAAAAAATCAACCTGGTTTTGAAAAAAAAAACAGGTTTTACACTTTGGACTTTATAGGTAAATTTCCAAAAAAAAAACACTTTTTTTTTTCTTTCAAATTAGAATATTTTATGTATTGATCTTTGTCTTCAATTTGTGATATATAAAACTTTGGTGCGTAAATTAATTATATAAATTTTAATAGACATTTCGAAATGAGAAGGGTTGATTAAAAAAAACAACTTTTGTCTAAACTATTATGTTGGGTTCATTGGAAAGAGCATAAAGTTTCACATTGACACTGAAAATATCGTAAACATTTAACAATAGAAAAATTTGGATAGAGTTTTAAAGTTTAAAAATTGAAAAAAATTAACTCGTAAAATTTAATTTATTTCATTACGTAAAAAACATGGCTGCCTGAACGTGCGCAGTGACTTTGTAAACACTGTTTTTTTTAATATAAAAAAATAATATTTCTATTTTTTTTTAAACAACTTTAATAGCTTATTTTGGAAAGATGTTCCATAAAGAAAATAAACAATCCACCTTTAAAAGAGAAACTACGAGTTTTTTTATATTTTATTCGCAGTTTCGTGTTAGCGGTGTCAAAAATTCCCCCAAATAGTGATACACCTAGTAGTGCGATTAATTCAAATAATCATATAAAAAAAATGCAAAACAGAATATTTCACATAAACAACTCAAATAAGAGGAAATAATTGTGAAATCAGAAATTTAGGTAATGTATTAATTCAATGTACGAATAAAGCTTAATAAATGCGAAATAAACAAGTATTAATACGAATTAAACAGACACAATGGTTAGGCAAGAATCACTGACAATCCAGCATATTCCTGGAGAAAAGATTGACAAAATAGTCTCGAACCCTATGCAATATATCGATGATTAGGGAAATTGGGTTCATTTTATGTGATATAGGATTCGAAATTATTTTGTTAATCTTGTCTCTAGGAATATGGCGGTTACCAAAGCGCTTTTATTTTGTGAGGCTGAACATTTCACATGGATATTCAACGAAAAAACATGCATTTATTAATTAAAAAAAAACAAACAAATAAAACAAAAGCATAATTTTTATGCAATTTTCTTGGTGTTGTGTTGCTACTTGATTGAGTCCTTTACAGCCGATGTTTATAATATTATGGTGTCTTCATTTAAATTTTTTTGTACTTCGGTTGAATGAACATGGGAATTTAAATTAGAGAGTAAGAGGAAAGAGGTCTGTATTTTTTGGTTGTCTGAGCTCCTCTACTGGCTGCTGGGTCTTTCCTGTCAGGTTTAAATAGTCCTTTAAGCGACATATAGGATAAATCCGCCCTGGTAGCTGACTGGTAATCATTCACGAAAGGAAATAGTCTGGTATGCTAATTGCTACATCACCGCCAGCTTCGGCGGAAAGTCGGCAGAGAATAAAGAAACGGTAGCAGTTTCAAGAGAAAAAAATGCAAATAAGAAGTCTATTCAATTTACAGATTTTTTTTTCTTTTATAAAAATGTTCTGATCTTTTAATGAAAAAGTTATTATTTTCCAGGGCAAAGGTGTATTGGGGGGAGATAAAGGCAGGAATTTAACCAAATTTCTTTCTCTTATGTATAGAGTCTACACAACCCCTTGGCCAATGTATCCGTCAACCACTACCTGTAGTGGTGACGTAATTGCCTTCAAGTGGAATGTTCATTTCAGTTGAGTGTTGATGCTGTAGGGCGAATAAGTTGCTATTGTGTTTTTGTATCAGGAAGGGCTCTTGTCACCATGTTAATATTGAACATAACAGTTATTATTTTCTAGTCCGGAATTGTACAAAAGTTCTTTCTCATATTCTCTTTGGCCAGTGTACCCGTCAACCCCTACGTGCGGTGATGACGTAATTGTCTTCAGATGGATCGTTCACTTCATGTGTATGTTGATGCTGTGGAATGTTTTGCTCCTGTGTTTGTGTATTTTTCACCCTATCAATGGTCACTCTTTTTTTACCACTCATGTCAAGTGTGAAAAGTTTGTTAGTGCATGAAAGAACATGATAAGACCCAGTGTAAGGTGGAGTCAGAGGGGTTATTTACGGACTCCTTTCTAAAAAATATGTGAGTCTATGAAGAAATGTCTTTTAAGAGCGAAGATTTTATGGTCTGTTTACTAGTGTGCATCGGCGGGAGCTTCTTGAAATGAGTTCACAGTCTGTCCACATGCTAAGTTGTTTGTTGTTAATTCTTTGCTTTGTTCATTCTATTACGTAACAATCTATGTCATATTATGTTTTATTTAACCTATATTTGTTTTTTCTAAAGTATTAAAAACTATTTGTAACAATTTATTTTGGCTTAGGGTGGGATTCTCAGTGCTAATCAATAGAAACCAATATTAGAATTCTCTGACATTTTCTTAACTCCTGGTTAATGATCATGTTAATCAGCGTTGATAATAACTGTTCATAGAAATTGTATGTGACAAGGTCGGTAAACGGCTTTATATTGCTCTGTATTTGCTAAGGCACAATCTATGTAATAGGGGATATAAGGATTGTATCGACTTTTACTGGCTTCTGATTATACGACATCTATAGTAGCTAACAGATGAGGATAGCGTCTTTAATTATAAAATGTTGTTTATGCATGTCACATCTCATCTTCGCCGATGATTTAGTACTGATTTTGTAATTAATTGAAATAAATCCAACGTTAACAACCTTTATTTCCACGTTAACAACATTTATTTCCACGTTAACAACCTTTATTTCCAGCTCTGACATTTGAACCTTGTTTTTTTTGTCTCGAAGAGATATTCAACATCTACTTGGTCTCTTGTTTATTTACTTATTTTTTTCTTATTTTGTTCTAAGTGAGATGGAGCATTCTAGCTGTGGTCCAGCATTCACCTGCGATTTTATATAATTCAGCCGAGACCACTTTTTCTTAATGATACCTTTTAATGCAATTGTTCGGTAATATGTGAAACATGATTACCAGTGTATATATGACACAAAGTTTTTGATTTTTCCTAAGTATGAATCCTCATACGTATAAATAAACTTGATTTGTTAGAACAAAACTATATACTTTGCAAAACTATTATTTCTGTCAGTTGTCTATTATTTTCACAACAGAGTGAATTAGGAAAGAAACATTTAAATCAAGTGGTGAAGAATATAGGTTTTCGTCTTTATTTCATATAACTTACAAGAAATCAAGTGGTTTCCTTTAAGAGTAAATATCTGATTTCATTAGGATTAAAATATATACAAGTGAAACATTTATTAAGTGGAGATTTGGCTCTATTTGTATTTCACAACATCTTCGTCTTCTAGCAATTTTGACTTAGAATTTCTTTATATTCATTAGTGCATTTGATCTTACAACAATCAATATAATATTTATATTCTTCAGAGAAAATGTTGTTTTTAAACAATTCAGTATTTCCATATATTGTATTATATTCTAAACTTTTGAAAATAATACATTAAGAATAGTTGCCTGCCTTATAATGAGTCATTTTATGTTTGTTTTATGTAATATAATTTTACTTATAGTTCTCATATGAATAAATGCGAATTCTTAGAATAAAACTCAGCATATATTTTAAAAGAATATACAATTTTCTAATTGTGAGTCTTTTTCATGTGTTTCACTAAACTTAACTTATGAGAAAAAGAATATTCACATATTGTGCAAGAATATGGCTTTTCCCCGGTGTGAGTTCTCATATGACTTATTAATGTTGATTTTTCAGAACAAGAATATCCACAAACTTCACAAGAATATGGTTTTTCTCCAGTGTGAGTTTTCATATGTCTTACTAATTTTGATTTTTCAGAACAAGAATAATCACAAACTCCACAGGAATGTGGTTTTTCACCAGTGTGAGTTTTTATATGTTTAACTAACGATGATTTTTCAGAAAACGAATATCCACACACTTCACAATGATATGGCTTTTCCCCAGTGTGAGTTCTCATATGTTTCACTAAATTGTATTTTTCAGAACTAGAATATCCACACATTTTACAAGAATGTGGCTTTTCTCCAGTGTGAGTTCTCATATGTTTCACTAACGATGATTTTCTCGAACAAGAATAACTACACATTTCACATGAATGTGGCTTTTCTCCAGTGTGAATTCTCATGTTTCACTAAAGACGATTTATCTGAACAAGAATATCCACAGACTCCACAAGAATGTGGTGTTTTCCCAGTGTGAGTTCTCATATGTTTCACTAACGATGATTTTCCAGAACAAGCATATCCACACACTTCACAAGAATATGGCTTTTCCCCTGTGTGAGTTCTTATATGCATAAGTAAGTTTGATTTTTCTGAACAAGCATATCCACAAACTTCACAGGAGTGTGGCTTTTCCATAGTGTGAGTTCGTATATGCTTTACTAGATCTGATTTTTGAGAACAAGTATATCCACACACTTCACAAGAATGTGGCTTTTTCTCGGTGTCGGTTTCCATGTGTGTGACTTTTATTTTACAGAACAAGTATATCCACACACTTCACAAGATTGTGGCGTTTTCTAATGTTGCAGAAAGTTTGTTTGCACGAACAAGACTATCTCCAAACTTCAAAAGAATATGACTTTACCCCAATGTTAGGTTTTCTATGTTTAACTTAAAATAATTTTTCAGAGGAAATGTTTACATGTTTTACGGGAACATTGCTCTTCTCTGTTTTATTCATCTTATCAGTTACGGCAGGTGATGGAGCATCCTACCAAATTCCAAACAGATATTCCAAATGAGATTTTTGTAAACTGCTGATATCTCTTTAAGTGAAGTTTTTCACATTTGTTTTTTATTTTTAATTGTCTTATTTGGAGGGTATGCCTGGGCATTGGGCAGACACTTTTATTGACTCTAGCCGAGAGCTACTTGCTGGAACCTCACTGTTCCCTTAAATGCAATTGTCTAGATCTCTCTTGCACTTGTTTCACAAAGAAATATTGGATAGTTAGGCTTTAAAGTTATTCTTCAGAAGCCTACTGGAGTGATTGATATCTCTCCAAGATTTCAGTTTCCCTTCATATCATATATTGACCTTGATATTTCGTCCGTTTCTCTCTTTCAGCTGTTTAGACATCATTTCAAGCAAGGTTACCACTACAGGTTCACATATGTCTCAGTATACCATATTTTACATAAAAAGAATATTTACACATTTCACAAGAATTTGTCTTCTACACAGTGTAAGTTCTAATATGTTCACTACATGTGATTTTTTATAAATAAAATCACGAACTTAAAAGGAATTTGGCTTTTCTCTTCAAGTCTCAATTTGTTATCATTTTTTGATTTATTTTAAAATCAAACACAAAAATTAATATTGCCTTCAAGATGTGTTATGTTTGCACATCTATTTCATAATATTAATAAATACTATTGTCTAGTATATAAATATTCCCACATACGTCACTGTTATCGTCAAAATAATGTAATAACTGTTTAAGAAAACAATATCCCATTAAAAGTCAATAATTGTGTTCAATCAGGAACATCTGAAAAAAATTAAATTCAATATTTTTAGTATGTACCTTCACGGATTAGTAATCATTTATTGTTTTCTATATTATTCGACTGAACTCATCATCCATAATTTAATTTAATTAAAAAGGAGACGCGTTGCAATTATGTCTAGTGTATTTTTAGTATTTACATTGTTGTAAGAAAATGAACATACACACATACATATATAATCTTTATGTGAACATTTACATATATATGTGTATATATATATATATATATATATATATATATATATATATATATGTATCTTAATGTTACAATGACAATAAATTACAAAATGTTCAAAAACAGTTTATTTTGCCTTCCTCAAGCACATACATATAATTCTTATATAAACATACAAAATTATAAAACATCGGCAACATTATCTTAATGTGATTTTAGTACCTATAATTTTAATTTGGTTGAAAATCATTCTGTAAAATTTTATACATTTTACTTTTTTTATTTATTAATATTTTTTTTGTTATATATTTATCAATTTGTTGACATTACATTGAACATTATTGCCAAAACTGGATCTAGTACAGCTATCATAACTTTAGAAAAAGATTCAAAAAGAGTCTTCAATCTTCATCCTATCGTCACAATATTGAGACCAATTTTTCAAGTAATCTAATTGAATGTTCTCTGATGAATATTTGTAGCCCCTAAACGTACATAATTCTACTTAACCAACAAGCAGCAAAATGCAACTCCTTCTCTGTTGATATTTCTAAAAAAGATTTCACTCTTAGTTTGTCTCGGAAACTTCGTAAAAAATATTGAATAATTCGATTCCTTGTCTTTCCAAACTTATCACTACTTGAAAAATGTAATTCAAACCCTTATGTTTTTTCAATTAAAAGAGCAAGCACCAATGTTCCATTTACAAAAATACAAACAACGTGTTTAAAAAAAGGTTTTAAACTTCGGACTTTACAGGTAAATTTCCAAAAGACTATTCTTTTTTTGTTTTAAATTAGAATATATTATTTATTGATCTTTTATCTGCAATTTGTGATATATAAGACTTTGGTGAGTAATTTATATTCAATTTAATGGAAAGAACATAAAATTTCACATTGATCCTGAAAATATCCTAAAAAAGAATCAATATACAAATTTTGATAGATTTTCAAAGTTTAAAAATTGAAAAATACTGAACTCGTAAAATTAAATTCATTTCATTACTGTTTTTAAAAAATTAAAATATAATATTTCTCTTACATTTTATACAACTTTAATAGTTTATTTTGAAAGTACAATCTATAAATAAAATAAACAACCCACTTTTAAATGAGAAATTACGAGTTTTTTATATTTCATTCGCAGTCTCGTGTTAGGGATGTCAAAAATTCCTACAAAAATTCTGATACACCTACCTCTTCTCTGTTGATATTTCTGAAAAGCTTTCACTCTTAGTTTGCTTAATTTCCCTCCGCTTTCTACTCAGTTTACTGTTCAGAAATGAAGTAGTTTAAATGTGTACAGACATTGAGCTACCCGTTTCTTCGTTATAGTCGCAAATAGTAGTCCTGTACATCCAGGTGGTAATGTGCTTTTTTAAAGAAAATGTGTACAAAAACGTCTAATATCTATTCACCTCCAAATCATATGAACGAAAAATAGTTTTAATCACAGACGTTTAACTTAGCGACTTAAAATTTTTTAACGTATTATTTAGACTAAATATTTTAATCAATATAAACAGATAAAAAATTTAATATAATTGTATTTTTGGTCCCAAATAAGTCTCTAAAGTCAGAGTTTTATTTTGGCAAAAAATATTAAAATATATCCGTTCACTCATAATCCGTCTGAACGTAAAACTATTTGAAACGACATGTGTTTTAGTTATAAACGTTTTAATGTTTAATCTTTAAATATTAGCAACAAAAATATTTTAATTACTATAAACAGAAAGTAAACGTTTAATCTAACAATATTATTTCGGTTATTTGATGACAATACAATAAAGGAAAACAACTATCGCATGTAGATTGGTGTTGGCATTTTCTTTTTGCAACTTTTTTATTTCTTCATGTATTTCTCTAATTTTCCAGCCATTTTTTTGGGGAAAATATCCAATTAACTTAACATTAAATTGTTTGTAACAACATGCTTTTACCTTATTAGCGTTTAATGCTTTATTTTTTCAGTATGTTAAGCATCATGGTTCAACTGTGCTCTAAACAGTAACATTTATTTCGAATGTAACTCAGTGAAATCAAAGAAGTTATTGTTGATTTTATACGCCAGGTCTTCCTACCTCAAATTTAAATGCCTCACCTCGTTAATGTTCATGTTATTTTTAGAAAGCTGGGACTTACATAGAGAAGTATGTCCTTGCTAACTAACTTGTTCTTCCACCTGACAATACGATAAACAATTTTTTTTAGTTTAGACAAAAAAATAAATAAATAAATTTTCAAAAAAATAGTACAAAGAAAAAACTATTATATTCCAAATAAATGTTACTGAAAGCGAGAAAATACACTTCTACATACGTGGATAAGTTTTTAGTGCGTTTTATACTTACTTTGAAGCGTTTATTTACATAGAAAACATTAGTGTGAGTTTACGTTAGAACAAGAAAAAATGGCTATTATCATCTAGATAGTCTGACAATCGTTCAAAAATCGAAAATTAAACTAAAATGTCGTGGTGACATTTACAGCATATATTGTTTATTAAATTTTTAATGACTGTACAGAACAAAGTGTTCATTTTACATAACATTTATATAAGAAAGAATCTTAAATATATATGCATGGATTCTCCTTGAGCGCCTGAGACCCATTGCGGGTTCTGACCTTCCCGGGGGACAGTGAACATGATTTTCTGTGTAAGGCAACTGCAGGAGAAAAACCTTGAACAGGAACAGCCCATGATGTTCGTCTTTTGGGACCTTAAAAAGGCATTTGATAAAGTCCCACGACCTGCCATGTGGGCTGTCCTCGCGAGATTTTGTTGTCCACCTGACTTCGTTGAAGTGGTGCGTGCCCTCCATGATGAAATGATTGGAAGAGTTTGTCATCAGAACTCTCTTTCAGACCCATTCCCCATCAACGGTGGTCTGAAGCAGGGGTGTGTTTTGGCTCCAACGTGTT
This sequence comes from Euprymna scolopes, assembly GCF_053919585.1. Lineage (NCBI taxonomy): Eukaryota > Metazoa > Mollusca > Cephalopoda > Sepiida > Sepiolidae > Euprymna > Euprymna scolopes. The sequence goes on along the minus strand of NC_136527.1, from coordinate 158,729,269 downwards.
TCTCGCTGTACATCGCAGCAATGCTCAGCGAGATTCCACCAGACACACGCTCAATTGGCCTGCAATTTCACTTGGATGGAGGAATTTTTAACCACGCATGATTCCGTGAAAAAACCAAAACCACCTTTTTTTTATATATTTATCAATTTGTTTGAGTAAACGAGTGTTCGCCCCAATTCATCTAAATATAAAAATTATTAGTAACTACAGATTTTAACTGATAAGAGTGTAAATGTTTTGTCTGTCTTTAAATATTTGTATAAACAATTTTTAGTTCACTAATTTTCAAGTACATCAAAAATAATTTGAGACTATTAATAACTTTTTTAAAAAGTGGGGTTTCTCAACCATGTTATGAAATTAATTTTAACTGAGATTATCCCAGACGTCGTCAAAGCTGACATTAGAATATACATTGACGATTATCGCTACAATTGGATTTAGTACAACTACCATAACTAAATTCGTTTAGAAAAAGATGAAAAAGAGTCTCCAATCTTCATCCCATCGTCACAATTTTGAGACCAATTTTTCAACTAATCTAATTGAATCTGCTCTAATGGATATTGTAGCCCCTAAACGTACATAATTCTACTTAACCAAGAAGCAGCAAAATGCAACCCCTTCTTTAGGTGTGTCAGAAACTTCGTGAAAAATATTAACTAATTTGACTCCCTGTCTTTCCAAGCTTAGAACTACTCGAAAAATTTTATTCAAACCCTCATTTTTTTTTCAATTAAACGAGCAAGGGCCAAGGTTTCATTTAAAAAATACAAACAACGTGCTTTTATTTAAAAAAAGGTTTTACACTTCGGACTTTACAGGTAAATCTTCAAAAAACTATTCTTTGTTTTTTAATTTGAATATATTATTTATTGATCTTTTATCTTCAATTTTTGATATGTAAAACGTTAGCACATAAATTATTTACTTTTTAACAGACATTTCAAAATAGGGGGCGTGAATTAAAAAAAAAACGTTTGTCTAAAATATTATATTCATTAAAAAATATCCGTTCACTCATAATCCGTCTGAACGTAAAGATATTTGAAACCACATGTGTTTTAGTTATAAATGTTTTAATGTTTAATCTTTAAATATCAGCAACAAAAATATTTTAATTACTATAAACAGAAAGTAAACATTTAATCTAACAATATTATTTATTAAGGAAAAAAACTATCGCATGTAGATTGGTGTTGGCATTTTCTTTCCGCTTTGCAACTACCTTTTATATTTCTTTATGTATTTCTAAAATTTTCCAGCCATTATTTTTGGGAAAAATATCCGTTTCGATCCAATTTAGCTTAACATTAAATTGTTTGTAACAACATGCTTTTACCTTATTAGCGTTTAATGCTTTATTTTTTCAGTATGTTAAGCATCATGGTTCAACTGTGCTCTAAACAGTAACATTTATTTCGAATGTAACCGAGTCAGATCAAAGAAGTTATTGTTGATTTTATACGCCGGGCCTTCCTACCTCAAATTTAAATGCCACCCCTCGTTAATATTAAGGTTACTTTTAAGAAAGCTGGGACTTACATAGGCAAGGATGTCCTTGCTAACTAACTTGTTCTTCCACCTGACAATTTGATAAACAAAATGTTATAGTTTAGACAAAAAATAAATAAATTTTAAAAAAATAGTACAAAGAAAAAACTATTATATTCCAAAAAATGTTACTGAAAGCGAGAAAATACTCTTCTACATACGTGGATAAGTTTTTAGTGCGTTTTATACTTATTTTGAAGCGTTTATTTACATAGAAAACATTAGTGATGAGTTTACGTTAGAACAAGAAAAAATGGCTAGGATCATCTAGATTGTCTGACAATCGTTTAAAAATCGAAAATTAAACAAAAATGTCACGGTGACATTTACAGTGTATATTGTTTATTAAATTTTTAAATGACTGTACAGAACAAAGTGGTCAGTTTACATAACATTTATATAAGAAAGTGATGCCCCACTCTGAAATCCTAAATATATATATGCATGCATTCTCCTTGACCGCCTGCTCATCCTCACAGAGACGGCCTGCCAGAGACCCAGTGCGGGTTTCGACCTTCCCAGGGGACAGTGGACATGATTTTCTGGCTGACCTCGCGAGATATGGTTGTCCATCTTACTTCGTTGAACTGGTGCGTGCCCTCCATGATGGAATGATGGGAAGAGTTTGTCATCAGAACTCTCTTTCAGACCCATTCCCCATCAACGGGGGTCTGAAGCAGGGGTGTGTTTTGGCTCCAACGTGTTTCTCGCTGTACATCGCAGACACACGCTCAATTGGTCTGCAATTTCACTTGGATGGAGGAATTTTCAACCTCGCACGACTCCGTGCCAAAACCAAAACCACCTTATGCGAAGTGTGAGAACTACAATATGCTGATAACAACGCCACTCCAGGTCAGACGGCAGATGACCTGCATTCGTTAGCAGACGCATATAACTCTGCATCTGAAAGGTTTGGGATGCAGGTAAACACTGTCCGTAGCTCTTCCACCATAGAATCGGACTGTATAGCCATGTATCACATAGGTACCCACCCACCTGACGACAGGACCCAATGCTCGGATACGATTAGGAGCCGACGACGACGTTGCCTTTTATTAGCCAAGCATGTGCAGCTGCTTACCAATCAACAAACTGATGGAAAAAAACTGCTAACTTCTTCAACGAGAAATTTCGTTGCTATTTTCTGTGCAGTGATTTTTTCATACCGGGAATTGAACAAACGATATCATCAGTAATCTAAGTTATTTCTGGCTGACATTTGTTTTCGGTGTATATTAAGATATATTCAATATCTACCTTAGCTCTGCGCTTATTTTCGTTATCCTTCACATCTCAATCGACATTCCCTTGAAGCGTGTTGGAATATATATGGAATTTGCTTTATTAGATATATTTGTCAGATAGTTTTCGATTTTTTCTTTTTTTAATTTACTTCAATAAGATTTTAAAGATCAAGAAGTTTATTTCTGGATCTAACATTTGAATTCATTTCGATTTGCATTTATTTCGAAGTTATTCTCACCCAAACGGGATAATCTTTACTTATTTCAGAGACCATGCCATTTAAAAAGCATTATTTAGATTCTAATATTTTATTTTGTTTCCTGTGCTACTTAGACCATATTTGGAACGATCTTTTTTCATGTTGTTTATGAGCCTTAATATCTCGCATTTCATGTTACGGTTTTGTTTTATGTTCCCGGATGTTCGACGATCTGTCAAGTTTCATCTCTCCACACATCATCCAATGTGTTTTAACACACAGTGCAAAGACCACATGCCACTAAAATTGAACATTCAGATATTAGGTCCCTCAGGCGCTAAATTATTCATCAATAACACCCTCTACTGAGTGAATATTGTATGAGTAGACTGCATTAGATATTAGGTCCCTCGGGCGCTTAATCACTTTTAAACAGTCTTCCACTCTTGGATTGAAGAATCCGTTTGCTTCTCTTGTTACCTTGTTATCGATTTCGATTTCTTTCGTTTTCTTTTTGGCATTTTTTGTTGCTGATTCATCATATCTGCAGCATTTATTATTCATCAATAACACTTGAACACTTTCTACTGAGTGAATTTTGTATGAGTAGATTGCATTTTCATATCTGTTAAACTTGTGAAGTACTTTCTCTTGCTTAATATGGTCTCTCATCATTTCCATCTGTTCATCTATTTAACTTTTAAAGTACTTACTCTTGATTACTATCTCATCATTTCATTTTAATATCTGTTAAACTTTTGAAGCACTTACCCTTGATTACTATGGCCCCTTATCATTTCATTTTAATATCTGTTAAACTTTTTAAATACTTACCCTTGATTACTAAGTTGGCCAATATGCCTGGTTTATTCCAGTGTGGACTAGACTTCCTTCTTTTTGTGTTAAGCACATGCGTTAACCGAATATGGTTTTTGTAAATTGTTAGTTATTTTTTAATATTGTTTATAAAAATAGAAATATTAAAATAGTGAAAAAGAATACAGATTTTCGACTTTTTATTTTATGAAATCCAGTGTTTCCCTAATTATAACTAATATTTCATTTCATTGCGATTAAAATTGAACAGCAGAATCAAATGACACAATCCTAGCAAATGTGTTTTATGTAATACTGTCTAGCTTAACGGTCTCATATGAATAAATGTGAATTCTTATATTAATACTATAAACATATTTTGAACGTTTTTAATAATTGTCTTTTTATATTGCACAAAACATGATTGAAAAGAAAGACTATTTTCATATTCTGCAAAATTATGCCTTTTCACTCGTGTGAGTTTTCATATGTTTGACTAACGTTGATTTTTGAGAACAACAATATCCACAAACTTCACAAGTATGTGGCTTTTCCCCGGTGTGAATTCTCATATGTCTTACTAACGATGATTTCTGAGAAGTAGAATATTCACAAACTTCACAAGTATGTGGCTTTTCCCCAGTGTGAGTTCTTATGTGTCTCACTAACATTGATGTCTTAGAAGAGGAATATCCACACAATTCACAAGAATGTGGCTTTTCCCCAGTGTGAATTCTAATATGTACAACTAAGTCTGATTTTAAAGAACAAGAATATCCACACACTTCACAAGAATATGGCTTTTCCCCAGTGTGAGTTCTTATATGTCTTACTAACGATGATTTTTGAGAACAAGAATATCCACACACTTCACAAATATGTGGCTTTTCCCCAGTATGAGTTCTCATATGTCTTACTAAATTTGACTTTTCAGAAGAAAAATATCCACACTCTTTACAAGAATGTAGCATTTTTCTATTTTTAATTACTTTAGTTTATTAAAAAACATCAGCTAACAATTATTTCGTAAAGATTTGGATTTTTATGATTAAATTTATGTTTTTTTTAAAAATTTTTTGTATTTTTTGTTGTTTAGTCATTTGGGAAGGTGATATCAATAATGAGCACAAGTCTTAATTTCCAGATCAAGAGTATCCACACACTTTACAAATTATCTTATTTGTACAAGCTGACGACTGGACTCTTTATCAACTGTTGAACATATATTCATATATATTCCAACCAGATCTTTTTTTAATGCTTCGGAATGTCACCACATTACAAAACCAATGCCTTTCTCTCTTTGTTAAATTTTCTCATTAATTTGTACAAGCTGAGGATGAGGCTTTATATCAAATGTTAAACATATAAGATGTTTTTATAGAATTGTATTCGATTTTTTCTTTTATAAAACCACATAATTTTTTCTGTAATTTGTGATTCGATCTTTTATGACGTTTTGATTTATGTTAACACATATTTAACAAAAAATTGATATTACCTTTAAGATGTGTTATGTTTTTATCACTGTTTCAAAGTTCGTTCAATAGTTGAGTCCAGTATAGAAATCGTCTCAGAGATATCGCCGCACTCTTCCAATTAACATAACAAGTGTTAATGGAATAATGTTTAAAGATAATGTTACCCCATTAAAATTCAATCAGGAACATCTGTAAAAAATAATGAAATGTGCTGATTCAACTTCAACAACTATGTTTGTGTTAAGGCTCAAAAAGGGTTTTAAATGTAGCAAGTACTTTAGTGGAATGCTATTTGATAAACTCATAGCGATGGTATTCCCTTTCACATACATGCATTATGACCAACGTGATGATCAGTAAAATTTAACTTACTTCTTGTGATGTTACGATCAGGATTCGGTTCTGGGCTTCGGGAAGGAGTGAGACACTCGCTTGACACCAGCACGTTTCAGACCTCTTCTTTTCCAATCGACCACATCTGACTTCTTGCCACCAATGTCACACCGTACAATGTGAACACCAGCAACACAAAATACTTTTCAAGAGATGTTCAAGACTCTTTTCGTTTTGTGTTCCTTGCAGGAAATTTTTCCTGGCTTTTATATCCTCCTATCAAAAAAATATTTGGAAGCGACAATAAAAAAAATAGCTTCTCCCATCATGCACTGCCTTTTCAAGATGCTCTTCGAGTATATAAATGAGCTAGCCATCCTTTCCTTCTTCTTTCCCAAAGAGCGATGCGGATACGCCCGGTCCGTCGTATATTACTTATTTCTCTTGTTTCTAACCATAACCCAACCTTAAACGGCACCTTTTCTTTTTTCCTTTCGCATATGCCCCACCTCTCTCTCTCTCTCTCTCTCTCTCTTTCTCTCTCTGACACACAGTTTTTTTTATTTGAAAATCCAACTGTATCTCATTTGCATATTTCCCCAGATCTAGTAACCTCAGATGACCATCAGTCCATAAATGGAAGAGCAGAATTTTTCCTTTCTTTCTTCCTTTCCTGAAACAGACGGTGTTGTACGACTTTCTAATCACAATTTAAATTGCTATAAACAGATAAAATACAATTACCCGAACCTATCATTTACGTTTTAAATAAACTTTGATACCGGCATCTTTATTTGAAAAAAACAAAATTCATTTTTTCTTCTCATATATTTCTCAATTGTCAATCTATTATTCCAAGCTAATAATTATTTGATGAGAAATATTGGTGCATCTCTAATTCAGCTGAACATTGAAATTATTTGTAACAACATGCTTTTAACTTATCAGCGTTTAAATGTTTTATCTTTAAATGTCAGTATCGACCAATGCCTTTCATAAGGGTGTTGCCATATTGCCAGGTGGTTGTAATTATTAAAAGAGTCCTGAATACCAATATTGTCATTAATTATCCTCTTTACTGTTTGTCCGATAAAATCTTTAAATGGTCTTTAAACTGAAGTAATGCAAATAACGTCTGCCTGTGCTTCGTAAACCATGTGTTAATGAACTCTGCAATCATGTTGAAGTTAAAATTGGACCACCATTTTGAAAGAGACTTTAAATGTTTTATTTTCATAGAATAAACGTTTTTTGCAAATTGAACGGATGTTTTAAATAAAAGTTTGTTTAGATGTTGACAAAGCCTAATTATCTTTTTCAGCTGCCATTAACCATTTTGCATGTTGTTTATGAAGTGCAGGCTGGGATGTGACACAAATGTTTATAAAGTATATACATAAGTATTGTATTGAGATAGTTCTGATCTTTGGCATAAAGTTTTAGATTTGGTTTATTAAGCGCTATTTAGAACGATATAACATTATATTATCAGTGAAGTACAAGCTGTTTCAAGAAAAGACTATTATAATGACGTTATAATATCAGTGAAGTACACACTGTTTAAAGAAAAGGCTATGGTAATGACGTTATAATATGAGTGAAGTATAAGCTGTTTTAAGAAAAGACTATTATAATGACGTTATAATATCAGTGAAGTATTAGCTGTTTAGAGAAAAGACTATTATAATGACGTTATAATATCAGTGAAGTATGAGCTGTTTAGAGAAAAGACTCTTATATTCTTAATGTGTAAAGTGTGTGTAGCAATTACCAAATCGAATAAACCTACAAATTAAGTGAGATGAAGAAAGATATGATTATGATTTTTGTCTGACGCATCTACGCTTATCTGATACAGAAAATAAACTAAATTCTTTGGTACTTTAGGAGTTGTATTTCCCCTTCACGGAATGATAAATCAGTATTATTTTGCGGTTTTGTTAGGTGATTATTTGCTTCGTTCACACTTCTATCTTGCTTGAGAAGCATGAATGCATTAATTTAGCAAAAGTTGTTCTGGGAAGAGACAAGTGTTTTTGATATTGCAAGATGGCTTCAACGACATTATCATTGTATAGAGTGTATAGAATTATTCTCTTTGTTATTTTTGCAGCATTTTAATTGAGGGTATGCAACTTATATATAAGGAAGTGCTGAAATATGTTGAAATTCAAATTGCAATAACAATTTTAAGGATTTTTAGCTATTTTGTTTACATTTGCTGTTCGCAATTTTACACTTTAATCTACGTTATTTTCTGTCACAAAAATAATGGTAGTAGGAAGGAAGGCTCGAACCCGTACCTTGAAGGAGAAATAGAATGAGATAAAAAATGTGACGTCTTTGCAGTTACGACCACCGCCCAAACGACAGTGACGTAGGTTTAAATTAAGGCTAGTCAATCGAAAAGAGGGGATCACTTTTGAAAATATCGGTGAAAAAGCGAACCCTCAATGCAAAAAAGTGCCCAGTTGAGGATGAAAAATTAATGTTTTTAGCTAATTTTTCCGTATTTGTCGTCTGAAGAGTCGAACTTCAACACGATACTGATCTTGTAAAAATCTGTCGGTTCTGTCGAAAGTTTTAGGCAGAGATGCAAACATACATACATAGTTATATATTGGTGGCTAAAATTTTAGACCAAAACCGATTTAAAAGCTTGCCCTATCTATTATTATTATTATTATTATTTCGAGTAAAATTATTGTGTATATGGTAATTATTATTATTATTATTCCGAGTTAAATTATTGTGTATATGGTAATTACTATTATTTCGGGTTAAATTATTGTGTATATGGTAATTATTATCATTTCGAGTTTAATTATTGTGTATATAGTGATTATAATTATTACGAGTTAAATTATTGTGTATATGGTAAATATTATTTTGAATTAAATTATTGTGCATATGGTAATTATTATTATTTTTAGTTAAATTATTGTGTATATGGTAATTACTATTATTTCGAGGTAAATTATTGTGTATGTGGTAATTATTATTATTTCGAGTTAAATTATTGTGTATGTGGTAATTATTAATATTTTTAGGTAAAATAATGTGTATATGGCAATTATTATTATTTAGAGTTAAATTATTGTGTATATGGTGATTATTATAATTTCAAGTTGAATTATTATGTATATGGTAATTATCATTTTGATTAAAATTATTGTGTATACGGTAAATATTATTATTCGAGTTACATTATTGTGTATATGGAAATTATTATTTCGAGTTAAATTATTGTGCATATGATTATAATTATTTTGAGTTAAATTAATGTGTATACTATAATTATTATTTTTAGTTACATAATTGTGTATATTGTAATTATAATTATTTTGAGTTAAATTAATGTGTATATGGTAATTATTATTATTTCGAGTTTAATTATTGTGTATATGGTATTTATTATTATTTCGAGTAAAATTATTGTGTATATTGTAATTATTATTATTTCGAGTAAAATTATTGTGTATATGGTAATTATTATTATTTCGAGTTTAATTATTGTGTATATGGTATTTATTATTATTTAGAGTTAAATTATTGTGTATATAGTAATTATTATTATTTCAGGTTAAATTATTCTGTATATGGTAATTATTATTATTTCGAGGTAAATTATTTTGAATGTGGTAATTATTATTTCGAGTTAAATTATTGTGTATATGGTAATTATTATTATTTCGAGTTTAATTATTGTGGATATTGTCATTATTATCATTAAAAGTAAAATTATTGTGTATATGGTTATTATTATTATTTCGAGATGAATTATTGTGTATATTGTAATTATTATTACTCGAGTTAAATTATTCTGTATATGTAAATTATTATTTTGAATAAAATTATTGTGTATATGTTAATTATTATTTCGAATAAAATTATTGTGCATATGGTAATTATTATTATTATTTTGAGTTAAATTATTGTTTATATGGTAATTATAATTTTGATTTAAATTATTGTGTCTATCGTAATTATTACTTTGAGTTAAATTATTGTGTATCAGGTAATAATTATTATTTCAAGTTAAATTATTGTGTATATGGTAATTATTTTTATTTCACGTAAAATTATTTTGTATATGGTAATTATTATTATGTCAAGTTTAATTATTGTGTATATGGTAATTATTATTATTCCGAGTTTAATTATTGTGTATATGGTAATTATTATTGTTTCGAGTTAAATTATTATGTATATGGTCATTATTATTATTTCAAGATAAATTATTGTGTATATGTGTATTATTATTTATTCGAGTTTAATTATTGTGTATATGTTAATTATTATTTTGAATAAAATTATTGTGTATATGGTAATTATTATTATTTCCAGTTAAATTATTGTGTACATGGTAATTATTATTTTGAGTAAAATTATTGTGTATAAGTTAATTATTATTATTTCAAGTACAATTATTGTGTATATGGTAATTATTATTTCGAGTTAAATTATTGTGTATATAGTAATTATTATTATTTCGAGTAAACTTGTTGTTTATATGGTGATTATTATTATTTTTAGTTAAATTATTGTGTACATCGTAATTATTATTTCGAGTTAAATTTTTGTGGATGTGGTAATTATTATTACTTCGAGTTAAATTATTGTGTTTATGGTAACTATAATTATTTTGAGTTAATTTATTGTGTATGTGGTAATTATTATTATTTCGAGATAACTTATTGTGTATATTGTAATTATTATTATTTTCAGTTACATTATCGTGTATATGGTAAACATTATTATTATTTCGAATTAAATTATTGTGTATATGGTAATTAGTATTATTTCGAGTTAAATTATTGTGTATATGGTAATTATTATTATTTCACGTTTAATTATTGTGTGTATAGTGATTATTATCATTACAAGTTAAATTATTGTGTATATGGTAATTATTATTTCGAGTTAAATTATTGTGTATGTTGTAATTATTATTATTTTGATTTAAATTATTGTGTATATGGTAATAATTATTATTTCGAGTTACATTATTGTGTATATTGTTATTATTATTATTTTGAGTTAAATTAATGTGTATATGGTAATTATTATTATTTTGAGTTACATAATTGTGTATATGGTAATTATATTTATTTGGAGTTAAATTATTGTATATGCGGTAATTATTATTATTTTGAGTGTAATTATTGTGTATATGGTATTTATTATCATTTCGAGTAAAATTATTGTGTATATAGTAATTTTTATTATTTAAGGTAAAATTATTCTGTATCTGGTATTTATTATTTCGAGGTAAATTATTTTGTATGTGGTAATTATTATAATTTCCAGTTAAATTATTGTGTATATGGTAATTATTATAATTTCGAGTTTAATTATTGTGGATATGGTCATAATTATCATTCAAAGTAAAGTTATTGTGTATATGGTTATTATTATTATTTCGAGATGAATTATTGTGTATATGTAAATTATTATTTCGAATATAATTATTGTGTATATGTAAATTATGATGTTGAATAAAATTATTGTGTATATGGTAATTATTATTTTTAATTAAATTATTGTGCATATGGTAATTATTATTATTTTGAGTTAAATTATTGTTTATATCGTAATTACAATTTTGATTTAAATTATTGTGTCTATGGTAATTATTACTTTGAGTTAAATTATTGTTTATCAGGCAATTATTATTATTTCGAGTTTAATTATTATGTATATGGTAATTATTATTATTTCAAGATAAATAATTGTGTATATGGTAGTTATTATAATTTCACGTAAAATTATTTTGTATATGGTAATTATTATTATGTCAAGTTTCATTATTGTGTATATGGTAATTATTATTATTTTGAGTTAAATTATTGTGTATATGTATATTATTATAATTTCGAGTTAAATAATAGTGTATATGGTAATTATTATTATTTCGAGTTAAATTATTGTGTATATGGTAATTATTATTATTTTAAGATAAATAATTGTGTAAATGGTAATTAATATTATTTCGAGTTAAATTATTGTGTATATGTTTATTATTATTTTGAATAAAATTATTGTCTATATGGTAATTATTATTATTTCGAGTTTAATTATTGTGTATATGATTATTATTATTTGGAGTTAAATTATTGTGTATATGGAAATTATTATTTAGAGTTAAATTATTGTGTATATGGTAATTATTATTTTAAGATAAATTATTTTGTATAAGGTAATTATTATTATTTCAAGTTACATTATTTTTTATATGGTAATTATTATTTCAAGTTAAATTATTGTGTATATAGTAATTATTATTATTTCGAGTAAACTTGTTGTTTATATGGTGATTATTATTATTTTGAGTAAAATTATTGTGTACATCGTAATTATTATTTCGAGTTGAATTATTGTGTATGTGGTAATTATTATTTCGAGTTAAATTATTGTGTATATGGTAATTTTAATTATTTTAAGTTAATTTATTGCGTATGTCATAATTATTATTATTTCGAGTTAACTTATTGTGTATATTGTAATTATCATTAATTTCAGTTTAATCATCGTGTATATGGTAAACATTATTATTATTTCGAATTAAATTATTGTGTATATGGTAATAAGTATTATTTCGAGTTAAATTATTGTATATATGGTAATTATTATTATTTCAAGTTTAATTAGTAATTATTATTTTTTCGAATTAAATAATTGTGTATATGGTAATTAATATTATTTCGAGTTAAATTATTGTTTACATCGTTATTATTATTTTGAGTTAAATCATTGTGTATGTGGTAATTATTATTACTTCGAGTTAAATTATTGTGTATATGGTAATCATAATTATTTTGAGTTAATTCATTGTGTATGTAGTAATTATTATTATTTCAAGTTAAATTATTGTGTATATTGTAATTATTAGTAATTTCAGTTAAATTATGTATATGGGAAATATTATTATTATTTCGAATTAAATTATTTTGTATACGGTAATTATTATTATTTACAGTTTAATTATTGTGTATATGGGAATTTTTATTATTTTGAGTGAAATTACTGTTTATATGGTAATTATAATTATTTAGAGTTAACTTATTGTGTATATGGTAATTATTATTTCGAATTCAATTATTGTGTATATGGTAGGTATTATTATTTTGAATTAAATTATTGTGTATTTGGTGATTATTATTTCGAGTTCAATTATTGCATATATGGTAATTATTATTTTTTCTAGATAAATTATTGTGTATATGGTAATTATTATTATTTCGAGTTAATTATTTTTGTACATGGTAATTATGATTATTTCGAGTAAAATTATTTTTGTATATGGTAATTATTATTATTTAGAGTAAAATTATTGTGTATGTTGTAATTATTAGTATTTTGAATTAAATTGTGGTGTATATGGTCATTATAATTATTTTGAGTAAAATTGTTGTGTATATGGGGATTATTATAATTTTGAGTTAAATGCTTGTGTATATGGCCATTATTATTATTATTATTATTATTTCGAGTTAAATTATTGGGTATATTCTAATTATTATTACTTCGAGTTAAATTATTGTGTATATAGTAATTATTATTGTTCTGAATTAAATAATTGTGTATATGGTAATTAATATTATTTCGAGTTTAATTATTGTTTACATGGTTATTATTATTTTGAGTTAAATTATTGTGTATGTGGTAATTATTATTATTTCAAATCAAATTATTGTTTGTATGGTAATTATTATTATTTCGAATCAAATTATTGTTTATATGGTAATTATTATTATTTCGAGTTAAATTATTGTGTATATGGTAATCATCATTATTTCGAGTTAAATTGTTGTGTATATGGAAATTACCATTGTTTTGAGTATAATTGTGTATGTGGTGATTATTATTCTTTTGAGTTATATTATTGTGTATATGGTAATTATTACTATTTCGAATTAAATTATTGGGTATATGGTTATTATTATTGTGTTGAGTTAAAATATTGTGTATGTGGTAATTATCATTATTTCTACTCAAATTATTGTTTATATGGTAATTATTATTATTTTGAGTTAAATTATTGTGTATATGGTTCATATCATTATTTAAAGTTAATTTATTGTGTAGATGGTAATCATCATTATTTCGAGTTAAATTGTTGTGTATATGGAAAATACTATTATTTTGAGTATAATTATTTTGTATATAGTGATTATTAATATTTTGAGTTAAATTATTGTGTATATCGTAATTATTATTATATCGGGTTAAATTATTGTGTATATTGTAATTATTATTAATTTCAGTTAAATTATCGTGTATATGGGAAATATTATTATTATTTCGAATTAAATTATTTTGTATGTGGTAATTATTATTATTTCGAGTTAATTATTGTGTATATGGTAATTATTATTATTTCAAGTTTAATTATTGTGTATATGGGAATTATTATTATTTTGAGTTAAATTACTGTGTATATGGTAATTATTTTTTTTTTGAGTTGACTTATTGTATATATCGTAATTATTATTTAGAATTAAATTATTGTGTATATGGTAGGTATTATTATTTTGAATTAAATTATTGTGTATTTGGTAATTATTATTATGTTGAGTTCAATTATTGCGTATATGGTAATTATTATTTTAACTAGTTAAATTATTGTGTATATTGTAATCATAATTATTTCGAGTTAAATTATTTTTTATATGGTAATTATTATTATTTCGAGTAAAATTATTTTTGTAGATGGTAATTATTATTAATTCGAGTTAAATTATTGTGTACGTTGTAATTATTAGTATTTTTAATTAAATTGTTGTGTATATGGTCATTATTATTATTTTGAAGAAAATTGTTGTGTATATGGTAATTATTATTATTTTGAGTTAAATTCTTGTGTATATGGCCATTATTATGATTATTATGATTATTATTATTATTATTATTATTTTAAGTTAAATTATTGGGTATATTCTAATTATTATTACTTCGAGTTAAATTATTGTGAATATGATAATTATAATTATTTCGAATTAAATTATTGTGTATATAGTAATTATTATTGTTTCGAATTTAATAATTGTTTATATGGTAATTAATATTATTTCGAGTTAAATTATTTTTTACATGGTTATTATTATTATATGGAGTTAAATTATTGTGTATGTGGTAATTATTATTATTTCGACTCAAATTATTGTTTATATGGTAATTATGATTATTTCGAATTAAATTATTGTGTAGATGGTAATCATCATTATTTCGAGTTGAATTGTTGTGTATACGGTTATTATTATTATTTCGAGTGACATTATTGTGTATATGAAAATTACTATTATTTTGAGTATAATTAGTGTGTATGTGGTGATTATTATTATTTTGAGGTAAATTATTGTGTATATTGTAATTATTATTATCTTGAGTGCAATTATTGTGTATATTGTTATTATTATTACTCTGAATTATTATTTACATGGTAATTTTTATTATCTTGAATTAAATTATTGTGTATATGGTAATTAAAATTGTTGGGAGTGTAATTATTGTCTATATGGTAATTATTACTATTTCGAGTTTAATTATTCGGTATATGGTTATTATTATTATTTTGAGTTTAATTGTTGTGTATATAGTAATTATTATTATTCTGAATAAAGTTATTGTGCATATGGTAATTATTATTATTTCGAGGTAAATGATTTTGTATATTGTAATTATTATCATTTCAAGTTAAAGTATTGTGTATCAGGTAATTATTATTACTTAGAGTTTAATTATGGTGTATATGGTAATTATTATTATTTCGAGTTAAATTATTGTGTATATGGTAATTATTATTATTGTAACGAAATTACGTAGTATATGGTAATTATTATTATTTCAAATTAAATTATTGTGTATATGGTAATTATATTGTTTTTGTCTTAAATAATTGTGTATATGGTAATTATTATTATTTTGAGTTGAATTATTGTGTATATGGTAATTATTATTATTTCGAATTAAATAATTGTGTATATGGAAATTATTATTATTATTAGTTAAATTATTTTGTATATGGTAATTATTATTTCGAGTTAAATTATTGTGTATATGGTAATTATTATGATTTTGAGTTAAATTATTGTGTACATGGTAATTATTATTTCGAATTAAATTATTGTGTATATGGTAATTATTATTATTGCCAGTTAAATTATTATGTATATTTTAATTATTATTATTTCGAGTTAAATTATTGTTTATATTGTAATTATTATTATTTGGAGTTAAATTATTGTGTATACGGTAATTATTTTTATTTCAAGGATAATTGTTGTGTATGTGGAAATTATTATTATTTCGAGTTAAATTATTGTGTATATGGTAATTAATGTTTCGAGTTAAATTAATGTGCATATGGTAATTATTATTTCGAGTTAAATTATTGTGTATATGGCAAGTATTATTTCGAGTTATATTATTGTGTATGTTGTAATTATTATTATTTTGAGTTAAATTTTTGTTTATATGGTAATTATGTTTATTTCGAGTTAAATTATTGTGTATATGGTAATTATTGTTATTTCGAGGTAAATTATTGCGTATATTGTAATTATTATTATTTCGAGTTAAATTATTGTTTATATGGTAATTATTTTTATTTTAAATTAAATTATTGTGTAAATGGTAATTAATCTTATTTCGAGTTAAATTATTGTGTATATGGTAATTATTATTATTTCGAGTTAAATTATTGTGTATATGGTAATTGTTATTATGTCGAGTTTAATTATTGTTTATATGGTAATTATTATCATTTCGAGTTAAATTATTGTTTATATGGTAATTATTATTATTTCGAGTTAAATTATTGTGTGTATGGTAATTATTATTATTTCGAGTTAAATTATTGTTTATATGGTAATTATTATTATTTCGAGTTTAATGATTGTGTATATGATAATTAATATTATTTTAAATTAAATTATTTTGTAAATTGTATTTATTATTATTTCGAGTTAAATTATTGTGTATATCGTAATTATTATCATTTCGAGTTTAATTATTGTTTATATAGTAATTATTATTATTATTTCGAGTTAAATTATTATGTATATGGTAATCATTATTATTATATCGAGTTAAATAATTGTTTATATTGTAATTATTATTATTTCGAGTTAAATTATTGTGTATATTGTAATTATAATTATTTCGAGTTAAATTATTGTGTATATGGTAATTATTATTATTTTGAATTTAATTATTGTGTATATGGTAATTATTATTTCGAATTAAATTATTGTGTATATTGTAATTATTATTATTTTGAATTAAATCGTTGTGTATATGGTAATTATTATTATTTTGAGTTAAATCATTGTGTATATGGTAATTATTATTATGTTAAGTTAAATTATTGTGTATATGGTAAGTATTATAATTGTCTATGTTATCATGAGGTTTACTTAACACATTTTTTACAAAATTGTACAAAATTCTATATGTTGGTTAAAAAAAAAAATAGTTTTAAGAAATTATTTTGAAATGGAAGCTTCACACATTATTTTTATTCACGTCTATTAGCTAAATCAATATTTTTATTAGATTGCAATAAAAAAAAAATAAACTCATTTTAATGGTTTTAATTAATTTTAAAACTTATTGGATTTTAATTTTTTAAAGTGTATAAAGAAAGAAAAATAATAACTTACCTCTCTTTTTACTGGAATTCAATTACGAAAAAAACATCGGGATAATTTCGTTTTTTTTTTTTGTCTTCAAAATACACACAT
Organism: Euprymna scolopes; assembly: GCF_053919585.1. Taxonomy (NCBI): domain Eukaryota; kingdom Metazoa; phylum Mollusca; class Cephalopoda; order Sepiida; family Sepiolidae; genus Euprymna; species Euprymna scolopes. The sequence goes on along the minus strand of NC_136527.1, from coordinate 158,711,894 downwards.
TGTTTTGTTTGTTAGGATTTCTTTAGTAAGTTGATACAATTTTTGTTTCGTGTGTCCAATTCATGAAGAAATTAAATATGTGAAAATATAAAAGAATCAAAATTAAAAGATGAAAAACACTGTTTAAACAGGAAATTATTTAAATAGAAAATCAACTGCTAAAGAACAAAGAACTTCAGGTCATCAAAATAACACGGTGTAATCATTATTTCGTTCCTTGTGTAAAAAATGTCCGTTCATTAGTTAACCGTGCCGTATTGTTCTCCTATCAAGTTTAGATTATATTTGTCAACGGAAGGCTTGCTGTAAGATTAAGTCTGGGCATTTAATTATTTGGACTAGTCGAACTACTGCTAACGTCCATTAACGAGAACATTCGTGTTATATTTCCGTTAAAGTAAAAGTTTCTATGGCACGTGATTTTGCACACGTTCCTTTTCTTTTTTAAAAGGGCTGAGTTTTTTTTTTCTTTAGCATTTCATTACTAACAGATCTTGCGTTTACTGCTGCTAACTGCTCTTTACTATTTGCTCTTGCGTTTACTATTTGCTCTTACGTTTATTTTTGGCTGTGAAATTAGTTCGGTAAAGCCTAGTAAAGAGGTTTTGCTCTGTCTTCCGTTCTATGATAAAACACCGCAATTTACCGAACTAATTTTTTATTTTCTTCATGGAGGCCAGCAAGTTTTGGAAATTATGGTTCTGCAACTTTAATTACGACTTATCAACTATTGCTTTGTTAAACCTTGATAAGCTAGAAGTTCTCTATTTAAACATTGGTCCCTCTGTTGCTGACGTTATCGAAGGTTGCTCTGGTTTTGAACATGCTGTGGAATTATTGAAAGGCGTTTGCGACAAGTCTCCAAACGTTATTCACGCTAGACATCTGCTTTCCACGCGTTTGCAACAAGAAAGCGAGTCTGTTGACCAATACCTTCAGGCCTTGAATGTTTTAAAGACGTAACAGCCACCATTTACAGGGATGAATCTGTCCGTGATGCAGTCATTTGTGGCCTCCGGTCCTCATTGATATGTGCTAGGCTTCTTGAAACAGACACTCTAACTCTCACAGAAGCTACTCAATGTGCTAGGGCGTTAGAACCAGCTCACTTTCGTGCGGAATCGTATGCCTCCCAGATTGGAGCAGTCACTGTTACTTCTACTACGGGAACTAAAAATGTGCTGATCGATTCTACCGAGGAGGCCACTTGTATTTCTAAAAATTCTGTTCCAACTGATTCTCGAATCCAGTGTGACTCTGTAAAGTTCTCTGCTGCCCTTCCTGTTTGCGGCAAGTGCTACAACTGTGGATGACGATGTCACCTTAAGGACCGCCGCCTTTGCCCTGCCCGCGATAAGGTATGTCGAAGCTGTGGTAAACTCGGGCATTTTTCTAAAGTTTGCCGTTCTACTCTAACGACACCTTCACGTTCTTCTTCTGCTGTCATAGGGACCCGCGCTAAAGGTGGTGATAGTTGCCCTCCTATCACCAAAATTGTGGAGTTAAAAGGAAAAAGGTTTACTTCCCTTATAGACACCGGTAGTTCTTATAATTTTATCAGTGCCCGCATTGTTAAAATAATGAGACTGCCCACTTTAAAACGGAACTCCGTAATTTCTATGGCATCATCCGTCGTTTCCCTTAAACTGTGTGAATATTGCACAGAGAGCATTTTCTTCAGTGGTTGCGAATATAAAGAGATTGACCTTACTGTGCTTCCTGACTCCTGTATGGACATTATACTCGGGGTGCCGTTTTTGAAACTACACCGGGGCGTTACTATTTCTTTTGGTGGATCTCAGGATGCTTTAAAAAGTGTTTTTATTTATTTTATTTCCAAATCTTTGTTGCCAGATGTTATATCGTGCGATGCGTTAGATCAATATAGCATAAAATATCTTACCGCAAGGAGTCCAGCCTTCACGTGGGTATGTTGCAGCTCGTGCTCGTAAGGAAAGACCGTAATACTTATCAATAAATAAGAAGCGACTTGTTGCATAACGATATACGTTTATTATGGAGACATGCACACACACACGTAACTACAATTCGAACAGTTAGACGTCCAATATGATAATTGGAACGAACGAGAATAATGTTTATCTCGCCTTTTTTAGAGTCACTTAGTTTTCCCTCCACTGTCTCCTTTCCAGTCGTTGATCGCACGAGAAGTTGCGAGAATTTTAAGTTTAGGATTACGGACAAAGGGAGTCAACTTTGCTGACAGAAGTAAAGAGTTACTCCCGTTTGCATTATACATTTGTTTGGTTACAACTTGTGACTTCCTGTTATTAAAACATGATGATTTTATGGTTTGTTTACAACTTGTGACTTCCTGTTATTAAAATATGATGATTTTATGGTTTGTTTACAACTTGTGACTTCCTGTTATTAAAATATGATGATTTTATGGTTTGTTTACAACTTGTGACTTCCTGTTATTAAAATATGATGATTTTATGGTTTGTTTACAACTTGTGACTTCCTGTTATTAAAATATGATGATTTTATGGTTTGTTTATAATTTGTGACTTCCTGTTATTAAAATATGATGATTTTATGGTTTGTTTACAACTTGTGACTTCCTGTTATTAAAATATGATGATTTTATGGTTTGTTTATAATTTGTGACTTCCTGTTATTAAAATATGATGATTTTATGGTTTGTTTACAACTTGTGACTTCCTGTTATTAAAATATGATGATTTTATGGTTTGTTTACAACTTGTGACTTCCTGTTATTAAAATATGATGATTTTATGGTTTGTTTATAATTTGTGACTTCCTGTTATTAAAATATGATGATTTTATGGTTTGTTTACAACTTGTGACTTCCTGTTATTAAAATATGATGATTTTATGGTTTGTTTATAATTTGTGACTTCCTGTTATTAAAATATGATGATTTTATGGTTTGTTTACAACTTGTGACTTCCTGTTATTAAAATATGATGATTTTTATGGTTTGTTTACAACTTGTGACTTCCTGTTATTAAAATATGATGATTTTATGGTTTGTTTATAATTTGTGACTTCCTGTTATTAAAATATGATGATTTTATGGTTTGTTTACAACTTGTGACTTCCTGTTATTAAAACATGATGATTTTATGGTTTGTTTACAACTTGTGACTTCCTGTTATTAAAATATGATGATTTTATGGTTTGTTTATAATTTGTGACTTCCTGTTATTAAAATATGATGATTTTTATGGTTTGTTTACAACTTGTGACTTCCTGTTATTAAAATATGATGATTTTATGGTTTGTTTACAACTTGTGATTTCCTGTTATTAAAATATGATGATTTTATGGTTTGTTTATAACTTGTGACTTCCTGTTATTAAAATATGATGATTTTTATGGTTTGTTTACAACTTGTGACTTCCTGTTATTAAAATATGATGATTTTATGGTTTGTTTACAACTTGTGACTTCCTGTTATTAAAATATGATGATTTTATGGTTTGTTTATAATTTGTGACTTCCTGTTATTAAAATATGATGATTTTATGGTTTGTTTACAACTTGTGACTTCCTGTTATTAAAACATGATGATTTTATGGTTTGTTTATAACTTGTGACTTCCTGTTATTAAAATATGATGATTTTATGGTTTGTTTACAACTTGTGACTTCCTGTTATTAAAATATGATGATTTTATGGTTTGTTTATAACTTGTGACTTCCTGTTATTAAAATATGATGATTTTATGGTTTGTTTACAACTTGTGACTTCCTGTTATTAAAATATGATGATTTTATGGTTTGTTTATAACTTGTGACTTCCTGTTATTAAAATATGATGATTTTATGGTTTGTTTATAATTTGTGACTTCCTGTTATTAAAATATGATGATTTTATGGTTTGTTTACAACTTGTGACTTCCTGTTATTAAAATATGATGATTTTTATGGTTTGTTTACAACTTGTGACTTCCTGTTATTAAAATATGATGATTTTATGGTTTGTTTATAATTTGTGACTTCCTGTTATTAAAATATGATGATTTTATGGTTTGTTTACAACTTGTGACTTCCTGTTATTAAAACATGATGATTTTATGGTTTGTTTACAACTTGTGACTTCCTGTTATTAAAATATGATGATTTTATGGTTTGTTTATAATTTGTGACGTCCTGTTATTAAAATATGATGATTTTTATGGTTTGTTTACAACTTGTGACTTCCTGTTATTAAAATATGATGATTTTATGGTTTGTTTACAACTTGTGACTTCCTGTTATTAAAATATGATGATTTTTATGGTTTGTTTACAACTTGTGACTTCCTGTTATTAAAATATGATGATTTTATGGTTTGTTTACAACTTGTGACTTCCTGTTATTAAAATATGATGATTTTATGGTTTGTTTATAATTTGTGACTTCCTGTTATTAAAATATGATGATTTTATGGTTTGTTTACAACTTGTGACTTCCTGTTATTAAAACATGATGATTTTATGGTTTGTTTACAACTTGTGACTTCCTGTTATTAAAATATGATGATTTTATGGTTTGTTTATAATTTGTGACTTCCTGTTATTAAAATATGATGATTTTTATGGTTTGTTTACAACTTGTGACTTCCTGTTATTAAAATATGATGATTTTATGGTTTGTTTACAACTTGTGACTTCCTGTTATTAAAATATGATGATTTTTATGGTTTGTTTACAACTTGTGACTTCCTGTTATTAAAATATGATGATTTTATGGTTTGTTTACAACTTGTGACTTCCTGTTATTAAAATATGATGATTTTTATGGTTTGTTTACAACTTGTGACTTCCTGTTATTAAAATATGATGATTTTTATGGTTTGTTTACAACTTGTGACTTCCTGTTATTAAAATATGATGATTTTATGGTTTGTTTACAACTTGTGACTTCCTGTTATTAAAACATGATGATTTTATGGTTTGTTTACAACTTGTGACTTCCTGTTATTAAAATATGATGATTTTATGGTTTGTTTATAATTTGTGACTTCCTGTTATTAAAATATGATGATTTTTATGGTTTGTTTACAACTTGTGACTTCCTGTTATTAAAATATGATGATTTTATGGTTTGTTTACAACTTGTGACTTCCTGTTATTAAAATATGATGATTTTTATGGTTTGTTTACAACTTGTGACTTCCTGTTATTAAAATATGATGATTTTTATGGTTTGTTTACAACTTGTGACTTCCTGTTATTAAAATATGATGATTTTATGGTTTGTTTACAACTTGTGACTTCCTGTTATTAAAATATGATGATTTTATGGTTTGTTTATAACTTGTGACTTCCTGTTATTAAAATATGATGATTTTATGGTTTGTTTATAACTTGTGACTTCCTGTTATTAAAATATGATGATTTTATGGTTTGTTTACAACTTGTGACTTCCTGTTATTAAAATATGATGATTTTATGGTTTGTTTATAACTTGTGACTTCCTGTTATTAAAATATGATGATTTTATGGTTTGTTTACAACTTGTGACTTCCTGTTATTAAAATATGATGATTTTATGGTTTGTTTATAACTTGTGACTTCCTGTTATTAAAATATGATGATTTTATGGTTTGTTTATAATTTGTGACTTCCTGTTATTAAAATATGATGATTTTATGGTTTGTTTACAACTTGTGACTTCCTGTTATTAAAATATGATGATTTTTATGGTTTGTTTACAACTTGTGACTTCCTGTTATTAAAATATGATGATTTTATGGTTTGTTTATAATTTGTGACTTCCTGTTATTAAAATATGATGATTTTATGGTTTGTTTACAACTTGTGACTTCCTGTTATTAAAACATGATGATTTTATGGTTTGTTTACAACTTGTGACTTCCTGTTATTAAAATATGATGATTTTATGGTTTGTTTATAATTTGTGACTTCCTGTTATTAAAATATGATGATTTTTATGGTTTGTTTACAACTTGTGACTTCCTGTTATTAAAATATGATGATTTTATGGTTTGTTTACAACTTGTGACTTCCTGTTATTAAAATATGATGATTTTTATGGTTTGTTTACAACTTGTGACTTCCTGTTATTAAAATATGATGATTTTATGGTTTGTTTACAACTTGTGACTTCCTGTTATTAAAATATGATGATTTTATGGTTTGTTTACAACTTGTGACTTCCTGTTATTAAAATATGATGATTTTATGGTTTGTTTACAACTTGTGACTTCCTGTTATTAAAACATGATGATTTTATGGTTTGTTTACAACTTGTGACTTCCTGTTATTAAAATATGATGATTTTATGGTTTGTTTATAATTTGTGACTTCCTGTTATTAAAATATGATGATTTTTATGGTTTGTTTACAACTTGTGACTTCCTGTTATTAAAATATGATGATTTTATGGTTTGTTTACAACTTGTGACTTCCTGTTATTAAAATATGATGATTTTTATGGTTTGTTTACAACTTGTGACTTCCTGTTATTAAAATATGATGATTTTATGGTTTGTTTACAACTTGTGACTTCCTGTTATTAAAATATGATGATTTTTATGGTTTGTTTACAACTTGTGACTTCCTGTTATTAAAATATGATGATTTTTATGGTTTGTTTACAACTTGTGACTTCCTGTTATTAAAATATGATGATTTTATGGTTTGTTTACAACTTGTGACTTCCTGTTATTAAAACATGATGATTTTATGGTTTGTTTACAACTTGTGACTTCCTGTTATTAAAATATGATGATTTTATGGTTTGTTTATAATTTGTGACTTCCTGTTATTAAAATATGATGATTTTTATGGTTTGTTTACAACTTGTGACTTCCTGTTATTAAAATATGATGATTTTATGGTTTGTTTACAACTTGTGACTTCCTGTTATTAAAATATGATGATTTTTATGGTTTGTTTACAACTTGTGACTTCCTGTTATTTAAATATGATGATTTTTATGGTTTGTTTACAACTTGTGACTTCCTGTTATTAAAATATATGATTTTATGGTTTGTTTACAACTTGTGACTTCCTGTTATTAAAACATGATGATTTTATGGTTTGTTTACAACTTGTGACTTCCTGTTATTAAAATATGATGATTTTATGGTTTGTTTATAATTTGTGACTTCCTGTTATTAAAATATGATGATTTTTATGGTTTGTTTACAACTTGTGACTTCCTGTTATTAAAATATGATGATTTTATGGTTTGTTTACAACTTGTGACTTCCTGTTATTAAAATATGATGATTTTTATGGTTTGTTTACAACTTGTGACTTCCTGTTATTAAAATATGATGATTTTTATGGTTTGTTTAAAACTTGTGACTTCCTGTTATTAAAATATGATGATTTTATGGTTTGTTTACAATTTGTGACTTCCTGTTATTAAAATATGATGATTTTATGGTTTGTTTATAACTTGTGACTTCCTGTTATTAAAATATGATGATTTTATGGTTTGTTTATAATTTGTGACTTCCTGTTATTAAAATATGATGATTTTATGGTTTGTTTACAACTTGTGATTTCCTGTTATTAAAATATGATGATTTTTATGGTTTGTTTTCAACTTGTGACTTCCTGTTATTAAAATATGATGATTTTATGGTTTGTTTATAATTTGTGACTTCCTGTTATTAAAATATGATGATTTTATGGTTTGTTTACAACTTGTGACTTCCTGTTATTAAAACATGATGATTTTATGGTTTGTTTACAACTTGTGACTTCCTGTTATTAAAATATGATGATTTTATGGTTTGTTTATAATTTGTGACTTCCTGTTATTAAAATATGATGATTTTTATGGTTTGTTTACAACTTGTGACTTCCTGTTATTAAAATATGATGATTTTATGGTTTGTTTACAACTTGTGACTTCCTGTTATTAAAATATGATGATTTTTATGGTTTGTTTACAACTTGTGACTTCCTGTTATTAAAATATGATGATTTTATGGTTTGTTTACAACTTGTGACTTCCTGTTATTAAAATATGATGATTTTATGGTTTGTTTACAACTTGTGACTTCCTGTTATTAAAATATGATGATTTTATGGTTTGTTTACAACTTGTGACTTCCTGTTATTAAAACATGATGATTTTATGGTTTGTTTACAACTTGTGACTTCCTGTTATTAAAATATGATGATTTTATGGTTTGTTTATAATTTGTGACTTCCTGTTATTAAAATATGATGATTTTTATGGTTTGTTTACAACTTGTGACTTCCTGTTATTAAAATATGATGATTTTATGGTTTGTTTACAACTTGTGACTTCCTGTTATTAAAATATGATGATTTTTATGGTTTGTTTACAACTTGTGACTTCCTGTTATTAAAATATGATGATTTTATGGTTTGTTTACAACTTGTGACTTCCTGTTATTAAAATATGATGATTTTTATAGTTTGTTTACAACTTGTGACTTCCTGTTATTAAAATATGATGATTTTATGGTTTGTTTACAACTTGTGACTTCCTGTTATTAAAACATGATGATTTTATGGTTTGTTTACAACTTGTGACTTCCTGTTATTAAAATATGATGATTTTATGGTTTGTTTATAATTTGTGACTTCCTGTTATTAAAATATGATGATTTTTATGGTTTGTTTACAACTTGTGACTTCCTGTTATTAAAATATGATGATTTTATGGTTTGTTTACAACTTGTGACTTCCTGTTATTAAAATATGATGATTTTTATGGTTTGTTTACAACTTGTGACTTCCTGTTATTAAAATATGATGATTTTTATGGTTTGTTTACAACTTGTGACTTCCTGTTATTAAAATATGATGATTTTATGGTTTGTTTACAACTTGTGACTTCCTGTTATTAAAACATGATGATTTTATGGTTTGTTTACAACTTGTGACTTCCTGTTATTAAAATATGATGATTTTATGGTTTGTTTATAATTTGTGACTTCCTGTTATTAAAATATGATGATTTTTATGGTTTGTTTACAACTTGTGACTTCCTGTTATTAAAATATGATGATTTTATGGTTTGTTTACAACTTGTGACTTCCTGTTATTAAAATATGATGATTTTTATGGTTTGTTTACAACTTGTGACTTCCTGTTATTAAAATATGATGATTTTATGGTTTGTTTACAACTTGTGACTTCCTGTTATTAAAATATGATGATTTTTATGGTTTGTTTACAACTTGTGACTTCCTGTTATTAAAATATGATGATTTTTATGGTTTGTTTACAACTTGTGACTTCCTGTTATTAAAATATGATGATTTTATGGTTTGTTTACAACTTGTGACTTCCTGTTATTAAAACATGATGATTTTATGGTTTGTTTACAACTTGTTACTTCCTGTTATTAAAATATGATGATTTTATGGTTTGTTTATAATTTGTGACTTCCTGTTATTAAAATATGATGATTTTTATGGTTTGTTTACAACTTGTGACTTCCTGTTATTAAAATATGATGATTTTATGGTTTGTTTACAACTTGTGACTTCCTGTTATTAAAATATGATGATTTTTATGGTTTGTTTACAACTTGTGACTTCCTGTTATTTAAATATGATGATTTTTATGGTTTGTTTACAACTTGTGACTTCCTGTTATTAAAATATGATGATTTTATGGTTTGTTTACAACTTGTGACTTCCTGTTATTAAAACATGATGATTTTATGGTTTGTTTACAACTTGTGACTTCCTGTTATTAAAATATGATGATTTTATGGTTTGTTTATAATTTGTGACTTCCTGTTATTAAAATATGATGATTTTTATGGTTTGTTTACAACTTGTGACTTCCTGTTATTAAAATATGATGATTTTATGGTTTGTTTACAACTTGTGACTTCCTGTTATTAAAATATGATGATTTTTATGGTTTGTTTACAACTTGTGACTTCCTGTTATTAAAATATGATGATTTTTATGGTTTGTTTAAAACTTGTGACTTCCTGTTATTAAAATATGATGATTTTATGGTTTGTTTACAACTTGTGACTTCCTGTTATTAAAATATGATGATTTTATGGTTTGTTTATAACTTGTGACTTCCTGTTATTAAAATATGATGATTTTATGGTTTGTTTATAATTTGTGACTTCCTGTTATTAAAATATGATGATTTTATGGTTTGTTTACAACTTGTGATTTCCTGTTATTAAAATATGATGATTTTTATGGTTTGTTTTCAACTTGTGACTTCCTGTTATTAAAATATGATGATTTTATGGTTTGTTTATAATTTGTGACTTCCTGTTATTAAAATATGATGATTTTATGGTTTGTTTACAACTTGTGACTTCCTGTTATTAAAACATGATGATTTTATGGTTTGTTTACAACTTGTGACTTCCTGTTATTAAAATATGATGATTTTATGGTTTGTTTATAATTTGTGACTTCCTGTTATTAAAATATGATGATTTTTATGGTTTGTTTACAACTTGTGACTTCCTGTTATTAAAATATGATGATTTTATGGTTTGTTTACAACTTGTGACTTCCTGTTATTAAAATATGATGATTTTTATGGTTTGTTTACAACTTGTGACTTCCTGTTATTAAAATATGATGATTTTATGGTTTGTTTACAACTTGTGACTTCCTGTTATTAAAATATGATGATTTTATGGTTTGTTTACAACTTGTGACTTCCTGTTATTAAAATATGATGATTTTATGGTTTGTTTACAACTTGTGACTTCCTGTTATTAAAACATGATGATTTTATGGTTTGTTTACAACTTGTGACTTCCTGTTATTAAAATATGATGATTTTATGGTTTGTTTATAATTTGTGACTTCCTGTTATTAAAATATGATGATTTTTATGGTTTGTTTACAACTTGTGACTTCCTGTTATTAAAATATGATGATTTTATGGTTTGTTTACAACTTGTGACTTCCTGTTATTAAAACATGATGATTTTATGGTTTGTTTACAACTTGTGACTTCCTGTTATTAAAATATGATGATTTTATGGTTTGTTTATAATTTGTGACTTCCTGTTATTAAAATATGATGATTTTTATGGTTTGTTTACAACTTGTGACTTCCTGTTATTAAAATATGATGATTTTATGGTTTGTTTACAACTTGTGACTTCCTGTTATTAAAATATGATGATTTTTATGGTTTGTTTACAACTTGTGACTTCCTGTTATTAAAATATGATGATTTTTATGGTTTGTTTACAACTTGTGACTTCCTGTTATTAAAATATGATGATTTTATGGTTTGTTTACAACTTGTGACTTCCTGTTATTAAAACATGATGATTTTATGGTTTGTTTACAACTTGTGACTTCCTGTTATTAAAATATGATGATTTTATGGTTTGTTTATAATTTGTGACTTCCTGTTATTAAAATATGATGATTTTTATGGTTTGTTTACAACTTGTGACTTCCTGTTATTAAAATATGATGATTTTATGGTTTGTTTACAACTTGTGACTTCCTGTTATTAAAATATGATGATTTTTATGGTTTGTTTACAACTTGTGACTTCCTGTTATTAAAATATGATGATTTTTATGGTTTGTTTAAAACTTGTGACTTCCTGTTATTAAAATATGATGATTTTATGGTTTGTTTACAACTTGTGACTTCCTGTTATTAAAATATGATGATTTTTATGGTTTGTTTACAACTTGTGACTTCCTGTTATTAAAATATGATGATTTTTATGGTTTGTTTACAACTTGTGACTTCCTGTTATTAAAATATGATGATTTTATGGTTTGTTTACAACTTGTGACTTCCTGTTATTAAAATATGATGATTTTATGTTTGTTTACAACTTGTGACTTCCTGTCATTAAAATATGATGATTTTTATTGTTTGTTTACAACTTGTGACTTCCTGTTATTAAAATATGATGATTTTATGGTTTGTTTACAACTTGTGACTTCCTGTTATTAAAATATGATGATTTTATGGTTTGTTTACAACTTGTGACTTCCTGTTATTAAAATATGATGATTTTTATGGTTTGTTTACAACTTGTGACTTCCTGTTATTAAAATATGATGATTTTATGGTTTGTTTATAACTTGTGACTTCCTGTTATTAAAATATGATGATTTTATGGTTTGTTTATAATTTGTGACTTCCTGTTATTAAAATATGATGATTTTATGGTTTGTTTACAACTTGTGACTTCCTGTTATTAAAATATGATGATTTTATGGTTTGTTTATAACTTGTGACTTCCTGTTATTAAAATATGATGATTTTATGGTTTGTTTACAACTTGTGACTTCCTGTTATTAAAATATGATGATTTTATGGTTTGTTTATAATTTGTGACTTCCTGTTATTAAAATATGATAATTTTTATGGTTTGTTTACAACTTGTGACTTCCTGTTATTAAAATATGATGATTTTTATGGTTTGTTTACAACTTGTGAGTTCCTGTTATTAAAATATGATGATTTTTATGGTTTGTTTACAACTTGTGACTTCCTGTTATTAAAATATGATGATTTTATGGTTTGTTTACAACTTGTGACTTCCTGTTATTAAAATATGATGATTTTATGGTTTGTTTACAACTTGTGACTTCCTGTTATTAAAATATGATGATTTTATGGTTTGTTTACAACTTGTGACTTCCTGTTATTAAAACATGATGATTTTTATGGTTTGTTTACAACTTGTGAGTTCCTGTTATTAAAATATGATGATTTTATGGTTTGTTTATAACTTTTGACTTCCTGTTATTAAAATATGATTATTTTATGGTTTGTTTACAACTTGTGACTTCCTGTTATTAAAATATGATGATTTTATGGTTTGTTTACAACTTGTGACTTCCTGTTATTAAAATATGATGATTTTATGGTTTGTTTACAACTTGTGACTTCCTGTTATTAAAATATGATGATTTTTATGGTTTGTTTACAACTTGTGACTTCCTGTTATTAAAACATGATGATTTTATGGTTTGTTTATAACTTGTGACTTCCTGTTATTAAAATATGATGATTTTATGGTTTGTTTACAACTTGTGACTTCCTGTTATTAAAATATGATGATTTTTATGGTTTGTTTACAACTTGTGACTTCCTGTTATTAAAATATGATGATTTTTATGGTTTGTTTAAAACTTGTGACTTCCTGTTATTAAAATATGATGATTTTATGGTTTGTTTACAACTTGTGACTTCCTGTTATTAAAATATGATGATTTTTATGGTTTGTTTACAACTTGTGACTTCCTGTTATTAAAATATGATGATTTTTATGGTTTGTTTACAACTTGTGACTTCCTGTTATTAAAATATGATGATTTTATGGTTTGTTTACAACTTGTGACTTCCTGTTATTAAAATATGATGATTTTATGTTTGTTTACAACTTGTGACTTCCTGTCATTAAAATATGATGATTTTTATTGTTTGTTTACAACTTGTGACTTCCTGTTATTAAAATATGATGATTTTATGGTTTGTTTACAACTTGTGACTTCCTGTTATTAAAATATGATGATTTTATGGTTTGTTTACAACTTGTGACTTCCTGTTATTAAAATATGATGATTTTTATGGTTTGTTTACAACTTGTGACTTCCTGTTATTAAAATATGATGATTTTATGGTTTGTTTATAACTTGTGACTTCCTGTTATTAAAATATGATGATTTTATGGTTTGTTTATAATTTGTGACTTCCTGTTATTAAAATATGATGATTTTATGGTTTGTTTACAACTTGTGACTTCCTGTTATTAAAATATGATGATTTTATGGTTTGTTTATAACTTGTGACTTCCTGTTATTAAAATATGATGATTTTATGGTTTGTTTACAACTTGTGACTTCCTGTTATTAAAATATGATGATTTTATGGTTTGTTTATAATTTGTGACTTCCTGTTATTAAAATATGATAATTTTTATGGTTTGTTTACAACTTGTGACTTCCTGTTATTAAAATATGATGATTTTTATGGTTTGTTTACAACTTGTGAGTTCCTGTTATTAAAATATGATGATTTTTATGGTTTGTTTACAACTTGTGACTTCCTGTTATTAAAATATGATGATTTTATGGTTTGTTTACAACTTGTGACTTCCTGTTATTAAAATATGATGATTTTATGGTTTGTTTACAACTTGTGACTTCCTGTTATTAAAATATGATGATTTTATGGTTTGTTTACAACTTGTGACTTCCTGTTATTAAAACATGATGATTTTTATGGTTTGTTTACAACTTGTGAGTTCCTGTTATTAAAATATGATGATTTTATGGTTTGTTTATAACTTTTGACTTCCTGTTATTAAAATATGATTATTTTATGGTTTGTTTACAACTTGTGACTTCCTGTTATTAAAATATGATGATTTTATGGTTTGTTTACAACTTGTGACTTCCTGTTATTAAAATATGATGATTTTATGGTTTGTTTACAACTTGTGACTTCCTGTTATTAAAATATGATGATTTTTATGGTTTGTTTACAACTTGTGACTTCCTGTTATTAAAACATGATGATTTTATGGTTTGTTTATAACTTGTGACTTCCTGTTATTAAAATATGATGATTTTATGGTTTGTTTACAACTTGTGACTTCCTGTTATTAAAATATGATGATTTTTATGGTTTGTTTACAACTTGTGACTTCCTGTTATTAAAATATGATGATTTTTATGGTTTGTTTACAACTTGTGACTTCCTGTTATTAAAATATGATTATTTTTATGGTTTGTTTACAATTTGTGATTTCCTGTTATTAAAATATGATGATTTTTATGGTTTGTTTACAACTTGTGACTTCCTGTTATTAAAATATGATTATTTTTATGGTTTGTTTACAATTTGTGATTTCCTGTTATTAAAATATGATGATTTTATGGTTTGTTTACAACTTGTGACTTCCTGTTATTAAAATATGATGATTTTATGGTTTGTTTACAATTTGTGATTTCCTGTTATTAAAATATGATGATTTTATGGTTTGTTTACAACTTGTGACTTCCTGTTATTAAAATATGATGATTTTATGGTTTGTTTATAATTTGTGACTTCCTGTTATTCAAATATGATGATTTTTATGGTTTGTTTACAACTTGTGACTTCCTGTTATTAAAATATGATGATTTTTTATGGTTTGTTTACAATTTGTGATTTCCTGTTATTAAAATATGATGATTTTATGGTTTGTTTACAACTTGTGACTTCCTGTCATTAAAATATGATGATTTTTATGGTTTGTTTATAACTTGTGATTTCCTGTTATTAAAATATGATGATTTTATGGTTTGTTTACAACTTGTGACTTCCTGTTATTAAAATATGATGATTTTATGGTTTGTTTACAATTTGTGATTTCCTGTTATTAAAATATGATGATTTTTATGGTTTGTTTACAACTTGTGACTTCCTGTTATTAAAATATGATGATTTTTTATGGTTTGTTTACAATTTGTGATTTCCTGTTATTAAAATATGATGATTTTATGGTTTGTTTACAACTTGTGACTTCCTGTCATTAAAATATGATGATTTTTATGGTTTGTTTATAACTTGTGAGTTCCTGTTATTAAAATATGATGATTTTATGGTTTGTTTACAATTTGTGATTTCCTGTTATTAAAATATGATGATTTTATGGTTTGTTTACAACTTGTGACTTCCTGTTATTAAAACATGATGATTTTATGGTTTGTTTACAACTTGTGACTTCCTGTTATTAAAATATGATGATTTTATGGCTTGTTTATAATTTGTGACTTCCTGTTATTCAAATATGATGATTTTTATGGTTTGTTTACAACTTGTGACTTCCTGTTATTAAAATATGATGATTTTATGGTTTGTTTACAACTTGTGACTTCCTGTTATTAAAATATGATGATTTTTATGGTTTGTTTACAACTTGTGACTTCCTGTTATTAAAATATGATGATTTTTATGGTTTGTTTACAACTTGTGACTTCCTGTTATTAAAATATGATGATTTTATGGTTTGTTTACAACTTGTGACTTCCTGTTATTAAAATATGATGATTTTTATGGTTTGTTTACAACTTGTGACTTCCTGTTATTAAAATATGATGATTTTTATGGTTTGTTTACAACTTGTGACTTCCTGTTATTAAAATATGATGATTTTATGGTTTGTTTACAACTTGTGACTTCCTGTTATTAAAATATGATGATTTTATGGTTTGTTTACAACTTGTGACTTCCTGTCATTAAAATATGATGATTTTTATAGTTTGTTTACAACTTGTGACTTCCTGTTATTAAAATATGATGATTTTATGGTTTGTTTACAACTTGTGACTTCCTGTTATTAAAATATGATGATTTTATGGTTTGTTTACAACTTGTGACTTCCTGTTATTAAAATATGATGATTTTTATGGTTTGTTTACAACTTGTGACTTCCTGTTATTAAAATATGATGATTTTATGGTTTGTTTACAACTTGTGACTTCCTGTTATTAAAATATGATGATTTTATGGTTTGTTTATAATTTGTGACTTCCTGTTATTAAAATATGATGATTTTATGGTTTGTTTACAACTTGTGACTTCCTGTTATTAAAATATGATGATTTTATGGTTTGTTTATAACTTGTGACTTCCTGTTATTAAAATATGATGATTTTATGGTTTGTTTACAACTTGTGACTTCCTGTTATTAAAATATGATGATTTTATGGTTTGTTTATAATTTGTGACTTCCTGTTATTAAAATATGATGATTTTTATGGTTTGTTTACAACTTGTGACTTCCTGTTATTAAAATATGATGATTTTTATGGTTTGTTTACAACTTGTGAGTTCCTGTTATTAAAATATGATGATTTTATGGTTTGTTTACAACTTGTGACTTCCTGTTATTAAAATATGATGATTTTATGGTTTGTTTACAACTTGTGACTTCCTGTTATTAAAATATGATGATTTTATGGTTTGTTTACAACTTGTGACTTCCTGTTATTAAAATATGATGATTTTATGGTTTGTTTACAACTTGTGACTTCCTGTTATTAAAACATGATGATTTTTATGGTTTGTTTACAACTTGTGAGTTCCTGTTATTAAAATATGATGATTTTATGGTTTGTTTATAACTTGTGACTTCCTGTTATTAAAATATGATGATTTTATGGTTTGTTTACAACTTGTGACTTCCTGTTATTAAAATATGATGATTTTTATGGTTTGTTTACAACTTGTGACTTCCTGTTATTAAAATATGATGATTTTTATGGTTTGTTTACAACTTGTGACTTCCTGTTATTAAAATATGATGATTTTATGGTTTGTTTACAACTTGTGACTTCCTGTTATTAAAATATGATGATTTTTATGGTTTGTTTACAACTTGTGACTTCCTGTTATTAAAATATGATGATTTTTATGGTTTGTTTACAACTTGTGACTTCCTGTTATTAAAATATGATGATTTTATGGTTTGTTTACAACTTGTGACTTCCTGTTATTAAAATATGATGATTTTATGGTTTGTTTACAACTTGTGACTTCCTGTCATTAAAATATGATGATTTTTATGGTTTGTTTACAACTTGTGACTTCCTGTTATTAAAATATGATGATTTTATGGTTTGTTTACAACTTGTGACTTCCTGTTATTAAAATATGATGATTTTATGGTTTGTTTACAACTTGTGACTTCCTGTTATTAAAATATGATGATTTTTATGGTTTGTTTACAACTTGTGACTTCCTGTTATTAAAATATGATGATTTTATGGTTTGTTTACAACTTGTGACTTCCTGTTATTAAAATATGATGATTTTATGGTTTGTTTATAATTTGTGACTTCCTGTTATTAAAATATGATGATTTTATGGTTTGTTTACAACTTGTGACTTCCTGTTATTAAAATATGATGATTTTATGGTTTGTTTATAACTTGTGACTTCCTGTTATTAAAATATGATGATTTTATGGTTTGTTTACAACTTGTGACTTCCTGTTATTAAAATATGATGATTTTATGGTTTGTTTATAATTTGTGACTTCCTGTTATTAAAATATGATGATTTTTATGGTTTGTTTACAACTTGTGACTTCCTGTTATTAAAATATGATGATTTTTATGGTTTGTTTACAACTTGTGAGTTCCTGTTATTAAAATATGATGATTTTATGGTTTGTTTACAACTTGTGACTTCCTGTTATTAAAATATGATGATTTTATGGTTTGTTTACAACTTGTGACTTCCTGTTATTAAAATATGATGATTTTATGGTTTGTTTACAACTTGTGACTTCCTGTTATTAAAATATGATGATTTTATGGTTTGTTTACAACTTGTGACTTCCTGTTATTAAAACATGATGATTTTTATGGTTTGTTTACAACTTGTGAGTTCCTGTTATTAAAATATGATGATTTTATGGTTTGTTTATAACTTGTGACTTCCTGTTATTAAAATATGATGATTTTATGGTTTGTTTACAACTTGTGACTTCCTGTTATTAAAATATGATGATTTTATGGTTTGTTTACAACTTGTGACTTCCTGTTATTAAAATATGATGATTTTATGGTTTGTTTACAACTTGTGACTTCCTGTTATTAAAATATGATGATTTTTATGGTTTGTTTACAACTTGTGACTTCCTGTTATTAAAACATGATGATTTTATGGTTTGTTTATAACTTGTGAGTTCCTGTTATTAAAATATGATGATTTTATGGTTTGTTTACAACTTGTGACTTCCTGTTATTAAAATATGATTATTTTTATGGTTTGTTTACAACTTGTGACTTCCTGTTATTAAAATATGATGATTTTATGGTTTGTTTACAACTTGTGACTTCCTGTTATTAAAATATGATGATTTTATGGTTTGTTTACAACTTGTGACTTCCTGTTATTAAAACATGATGATTTTTATGGTTTGTTTACAACTTGTGAGTTCCTGTTATTAAAATATGATGATTTTATGGTTTGTTTATAACTTGTGACTTCCTGTTATTAAAATATGATGATTTTATGGTTTGTTTACAACTTGTGACTTCCTGTTATTAAAATATGATGATTTTTATGGTTTGTTTACAACTTGTGACTTCCTGTTATTAAAATATGATGATTTTTATGGTTTGTTTACAACTTGTGACTTCCTGTTATTAAAATATGATGATTTTATGGTTTGTTTACAACTTGTGACTTCCTGTTATTAAAATATGATGATTTTTATGGTTTGTTTACAACTTGTGACTTCCTGTTATTAAAATATGATGATTTTTATGGTTTGTTTACAACTTGTGGCTTCCTGTTATTAAAATATGATGATTTTATGGTTTGTTTACAACTTGTGACTTCCTGTTATTAAAATATGATGATTTTATGGTTTGTTTACAACTTGTGACTTCCTGTCATTAAAATATGATGATTTTTATGGTTTGTTTACAACTTGTGACTTCCTGTTATTAAAATATGATGATTTTATGGTTTGTTTACAACTTGTGACTTCCTGTTATTAAAATATGATGATTTTATGGTTTGTTTACAACTTGTGACTTCCTGTTATTAAAATATGATGATTTTTATGGTTTGTTTACAACTTGTGACTTCCTGTTATTAAAATATGATGATTTTATGGTTTGTTTACAACTTGTGACTTCCTGTTATTAAAATATGATGATTTTATGGTTTGTTTATAATTTGTGACTTCCTGTTATTAAAATATGATGATTTTATGGTTTGTTTACAACTTGTGACTTCCTGTTATTAAAATATGATGATTTTATGGTTTGTTTATAACTTGTGACTTCCTGTTATTAAAATATGATGATTTTATGGTTTGTTTACAACTTGTGACTTCCTGTTATTAAAATATGATGATTTTATGGTTTGTTTATAATTTGTGACTTCCTGTTATTAAAATATGATGATTTTTATGGTTTGTTTACAACTTGTGACTTCCTGTTATTAAAATATGATGATTTTTATGGTTTGTTTACAACTTGTGAGTTCCTGTTATTAAAATATGATGATTTTATGGTTTGTTTACAACTTGTGACTTCCTGTTATTAAAATATGATGATTTTATGGTTTGTTTACAACTTGTGACTTCCTGTTATTAAAATATGATGATTTTATGGTTTGTTTACAACTTGTGACTTCCTGTTATTAAAATATGATGATTTTATGGTTTGTTTACAACTTGTGACTTCCTGTTATTAAAACATGATGATTTTTATGGTTTGTTTACAACTTGTGAGTTCCTGTTATTAAAATATGATGATTTTATGGTTTGTTTATAACTTGTGACTTCCTGTTATTAAAATATGATGATTTTATGGTTTGTTTACAACTTGTGACTTCCTGTTATTAAAATATGATGATTTTATGGTTTGTTTACAACTTGTGACTTCCTGTTATTAAAATATGATGATTTTATGGTTTGTTTACAACTTGTGACTTCCTGTTATTAAAATATGATGATTTTTATGGTTTGTTTACAACTTGTGACTTCCTGTTATTAAAACATGATGATTTTATGGTTTGTTTATAACTTGTGACTTCCTGTTATTAAAATATGATGATTTTATGGTTTGTTTACAACTTGTGACTTCCTGTTATTAAAATATGATGATTTTTATGGTTTGTTTACAACTTGTGACTTCCTGTTATTAAAATATGATGATTTTTATGGTTTGTTTACAACTTGTGACTTCCTGTTATTAAAATATGATTATTTTTATGGTTTGTTTACAATTTGTGATTTCCTGTTATTAAAATATGATGATTTTTATGGTTTGTTTACAACTTGTGACTTCCTGTTATTAAAATATGATTATTTTTATGGTTTGTTTACAATTTGTGATTTCCTGTTATTAAAATATGATGATTTTATGGTTTGTTTACAACTTGTGACTTCCTGTTATTAAAATATGATGATTTTATGGTTTGTTTACAATTTGTGATTTCCTGTTATTAAAATATGATGATTTTATGGTTTGTTTACAACTTGTGACTTCCTGTTATTAAAACATGATGATTTTATGGTTTGTTTATAATTTGTGACTTCCTGTTATTAAAATATGATGATTTTTATGGTTTGTTTACAACTTGTGACTTCCTGTTATTAAAATATGATGATGTTTTATGGTTTGTTTACAATTTGTGATTTCCTGTTATTAAAATATGATGATTTTATGGTTTGTTTACAACTTGTGACTTCCTGTCATTAAAATATGATGATTTTTATGGTTTGTTTATAACTTGTGAGTTCCTGTTATTAAAATATGATGATTTTATGGTTTGTTTACAACTTGTGACTTCCTGTTATTAAAATATGATGATTTTATGGTTTGTTTACAACTTGTGACTTCCTGTTATTAAAATATGATGATTTTTATGGTTTGTTTACAACTTGTGACTTCCTGTTATTAAAATATGATGATTTTATGGTTTGTTTATAATTTGTGACTTCCTGTTATTAAAATATGATGATTTTATGGTTTGTTTACAACTTGTGACTTCCTGTTATTAAAACATGATGATTTTATGGTTTGTTTACAACTTGTGACTTCCTGTTATTAAAATATGATGATTTTATGGTTTGTTTATAATTTGTGACTTCCTGTTATTAAAATATGATGATTTTTATGGTTTGTTTACAACTTGTGACTTCCTGTTATTAAAATATGATGATTTTATGGTTTGTTTACAACTTGTGACTTCCTGTTATTAAAATATGATGATTTTTATGCTTTGTTTACAACTTGTGACTTCCTGTTATTAAAATATGATGATTTTATGGTTTGTTTACAACTTGTGACTTCCTGTTATTAAAATATGATGATTTTATGGTTTGTTTATAATTTGTGACTTCCTGTTATTAAAATATGATGATTTTATGGTTTGTTTACAACTTGTGACTTCCTGTTATTAAAACATGATGATTTTATGGTTTGTTTACAACTTGTGACTTCCTGTTATTAAAATATGATGATTTTATGGTTTGTTTATAATTTGTGACTTCCTGTTATTAAAATATGATGATTTTTATGGTTTGTTTACAACTTGTGACTTCCTGTTATTAAAATATGATGATTTTATGGTTTGTTTACAACTTGTGACTTCCTGTTATTAAAATATGATGATTTTATGGTTTGTTTACAACTTGTGACTTCCTGTTATTAAAATATGATGATTTTATGGTTTGTTTACAACTTGTGACTTCCTGTTATTAAAATATGATGATTTTTATGGTTTGTTTACAACTTGTGACTTCCTGTTATTAAAATATGATGATTTTTATGGTTTGTTTACAACTTGTGACTTCCTGTTATTAAAATATGATGATTTTATGGTTTGTTTACAACTTGTGACTTCCTGTTATTAAAACATGATGATTTTATGGTTTGTTTACAACTTGTGACTTCCTGTTATTAAAATATGATGATTTTATGGTTTGTTTATAATTTGTGACTTCCTGTTATTAAAATATGATGATTTTTATGGTTTGTTTACAACTTGTGACTTCCTGTTATTAAAATATGATGATTTTATGGTTTGTTTACAACTTGTGACTTCCTGTTATTAAAATATGATGATTTTTATGGTTTGTTTACAACTTGTGACTTCCTGTTATTAAAACATGATGATTTTATGGTTTGTTTACAACTTGTGACTTCCTGTTATTAAAATATGATGATTTTATGGTTTGTTTATAATTTGTGACTTCCTGTTATTAAAATATGATGATTTTTATGGTTTGTTTACAACTTGTGACTTCCTGTTATTAAAATATGATGATTTTATGGTTTGTTTACAACTTGTGACTTCCTGTTATTAAAATATGATGATTTTATGGTTTGTTTACAACTTGTGACTTCCTGTTATTAAAATATGATGATTTTATGGTTTGTTTACAACTTGTGACTTCCTGTTATTAAAATATGATGATTTTTATGGTTTGTTTACAACTTGTGACTTCCTGTTATTAAAATATGATGATTTTTATGGTTTGTTTACAACTTGTGACTTCCTGTTATTAAAATATGATGATTTTATGGTTTGTTTACAACTTGTGACTTCCTGTTATTAAAACATGATGATTTTATGGTTTGTTTACAACTTGTGACTTCCTGTTATTAAAATATGATGATTTTATGGTTTGTTTATAATTTGTGACTTCCTGTTATTAAAATATGATGATTTTTATGGTTTGTTTACAACTTGTGACTTCCTGTTATTAAAATATGATGATTTTATGGTTTGTTTACAACTTGTGACTTCCTGTTATTAAAATATGATGATTTTTATGGTTTGTTTACAACTTGTGACTTCCTGTTATTAAAATATGATGATTTTTATGGTTTGTTTACAACTTGTGACTTCCTGTTATTAAAATATGATGATTTTATGGTTTGTTTACAACTTGTGACTTCCTGTTATTAAAATATGATGATTTTTATGGTTTGTTTACAACTTGTGACTTCCTGTTATTAAAATATGATGATTTTTATGGTTTGTTTACAACTTGTGACTTCCTGTTATTAAAATATGATGATTTTATGGTTTGTTTACAACTTGTGACTTCCTGTTATTAAAATATGATGATTTTATGGTTTGTTTACAACTTGTGACTTCCTGTCATTAAAATATGATGATTTTTATGGTTTGTTTACAACTTGTGACTTCCTGTTATTAAAATATGATGATTTTATGGTTTGTTTACAACTTGTGACTTCCTGTTATTAAAATATGATGATTTTATGGTTTGTTTACAACTTGTGACTTCCTGTTATTAAAATATGATGATTTTTATGGTTTGTTTACAACTTGTGACTTCCTGTTATTAAAATATGATGATTTTTATGGTTTGTTTACAACTTGTGACTTCCTGTTATTAAAATATGATGATTTTATGGTTTGTTTATAATTTGTGACTTCCTGTTATTAAAATATGATGATTTTATGGTTTGTTTACAACTTGTGACTTCCTGTTATTAAAATATGATGATTTTATGGTTTGTTTATAACTTGTGACTTCCTGTTATTAAAATATGATGATTTTATGGTTTGTTTACAACTTGTGACTTCCTGTTATTAAAATATGATGATTTTATGGTTTGTTTATAATTTGTGACTTCCTGTTATTAAAATATGATGATTTTTATGGTTTGTTTACAACTTGTGACTTCCTGTTATTAAAATATGATGATTTTTATGGTTTGTTTACAACTTGTGACTTCCTGTTATTAAAATATGATGATTTTATGGTTTGTTTACAACTTGTGACTTCCTGTTATTAAAATATGATGATTTTATGGTTTGTTTACAACTTGTGACTTCCTGTTATTAAAATATGATGATTTTATGGTTTGTTTACAACTTGTGACTTCCTGTTATTAAAATATGATGATTTTATGGTTTGTTTACAACTTGTGACTTCCTGTTATTAAAACATGATGATTTTTATGGTTTGTTTACAACTTGTGAGTTCCTGTTATTAAAATATGATGATTTTATGGTTTGTTTATAACTTGTGACTTCCTGTTATTAAAATATGATGATTTTATGGTTTGTTTACAACTTGTGACTTCCTGTTATTAAAATATGATGATTTTATGGTTTGTTTACAACTTGTGACTTCCTGTTATTAAAATATGATGATTTTATGGTTTGTTTACAACTTGTGACTTCCTGTTATTAAAATATGATGATTTTTATGGTTTGTTTACAACTTGTGAGTTCCTGTTATTAAAATATGATGATTTTATGGTTTGTTTACAACTTGTGACTTCCTGTTATTAAAACATGATGATTTTATGGTTTGTTTATAACTTGTGACTTCCTGTTATTAAAACATGATGATTTTATGGTTTGTTTACAACTTGTGACTTCCTGTTATTAAAATATGATGATTTTTATGGTTTGTTTACAACTTGTGACTTCCTGTTATTAAAATATGATTATTTTTATGGTTTGTTTACAATTTGTGATTTCCTGTTATTAAAATATGATGATTTTTATGGTTTGTTTACAACTTGTGACTTCCTGTTATTAAAATATGATTATTTTTATGGTTTGTTTACAATTTGTGATTTCCTGTTATTAAAATATGATGATTTTATGGTTTGTTTACAACTTGTGACTTCCTGTTATTAAAATATGATGATTTTATGGTTTGTTTACAATTTGTGATTTCCTGTTATTAAAATATGATGATTTTATGGTTTGTTTACAACTTGTGACTTCCTGTTATTAAAACATGATGATTTTATGGTTTGTTTATAATTTGTGACTTCCTGTTATTAAAATATGATGATTTTTATGGTTTGTTTACAACTTGTGACTTCCTGTTATTAAAATATGATGATTTTTTATGGTTTGTTTACAATTTGTGATTTCCTGTTATTAAAATATGATGATTTTATGGTTTGTTTACAACTTGTGACTTCCTGTCATTAAAATATGATGATTTTTATGGTTTGTTTATAACTTGTGAGTTCCTGTTATTAAAATATGATGATTTTATGGTTTGTTTACAACTTGTGACTTCCTGTTATTAAAATATGATGATTTTATGGTTTGTTTACAACTTGTGACTTCCTGTTATTAAAATATGATGATTTTATGGTTTGTTTACAACTTGTGACTTCCTGTTATTAAAATATGATGATTTTATGGTTTGTTTATAACTTGTGACTTCCTGTTATTAAAATATGATGATTTTTATGGTTTGTTTACAACTTGTGACTTCCTGTTATTAAAATATGATGATTTTATGGTTTGTTTATAACTTGTGACTTCCTGTTATTAAAATATGATGATTTTTATGGTTTGTTTACAACTTGTGACTTCCTGTTATTAAAACATGATGATTTTTATGGTTTGTTTACAACTTGTGACTTCCTGTTATTAAAATATGATGATTTTTATGGTTTGTTTATAATTTGTGACTTCCTGTTATTAAAATATGATGATTTTTATGGTTTGTTTATAATTTGTGACTTCCTGTTATTAAAATATGATGATTTTTATGGTTTGTTTACAACTTGTGACTTCCTGTTATTAAAACATGATGATTTTTATGGTTTGTTTACAACTTGTGACTTCCTGTTATTAAAACATGATTATTTTTATGGTTTGTTTACAACTTGTGACTTCCTGTTATTAAAATATGATGATTTTATGGTTTGTTTACAACTTGTGACTTCCTGTTATTAAAATATGATGATTTTTATGGTTTGTTTATAATTTGTGACTTCCTGTTATTAAAATATGATGATTTTATGGTTTGTTTACAACTTGTGACTTCCTGTCATTAAAATATGATGATTTTTATGGTTTGTTTATAACTTGTGAGTTCCTGTTATTAAAATATGATGATTTTATGGTTTGTTTACAACTTGTGACTTCCTGATATTAAAATATGATGATTTTATGGTTTGTTTACAACTTGTGACTTCCTGTTATTAAAATATGATGATTTTATGGTTTGTTTACAACTTGTGACTTCCTGTTATTAAAATATGATGATTTTATGGTTTGTTTATAACTTGTGACTTCCTGTTATTAAAATATGATGATTTTTATGGTTTGTTTACAACTTGTGACTTCCTGTTATTAAAATATGATGATTTTATGGTTTGTTTATAACTTGTGACTTCCTGTTATTAAAATATGATGATTTTTATGGTTTGTTTACAACTTGTGACTTCCTGTTATTAAAACATGATGATTTTTATGGTTTGTTTACAACTTGTGACTTCCTGTTATTAAAATATGATGATTTTTATGGTTTGTTTATAATTTGTGACTTCCTGTTATTAAAATATGATGATTTTTATGGTTTGTTTATAATTTGTGACTTCCTGTTATTAAAATATGATGATTTTTATGGTTTGTTTACAACTTGTGACTTCCTGTTATTAAAACATGATGATTTTTATGGTTTGTTTACAACTTGTGACTTCCTGTTATTAAAACATGATGATTTTTATGGTTTGTTTACAACTTGTGACTTTTTGTTATTAAAATATGATGATTTTATGGTTTGTTTACAACTTGTGACTTCCTGTTATTAAAATATGATGATTTTTATGGTTTGTTTACAACTTGTGACTTCCTGTTATTAAAATATGATTATTTTTATGGTTTGTTTACAACTTGTGACTTCCTGTTAATTAAACATGATGATTTTATGGTTTGGTTACAACTTGTGACTTCCTGTTATTAAAATATGATGATTTTTATGGTTTGTTTATAATTTGTGACTTCCTGTTATTAAAATATGATGATTTTATGGTTTGTTTACAACTTGTGACTTCCTGTTATTAAAATATGATGATTTTATGGTTTGTTTATAATTTGTGACTTCCTGTTATTAAAATATGATGATTTTATGGTTTGTTTACAACTTGTGACTTCCTGTTATTAAAATATGATGATTTTATGGTTTGTTTACAACTTGTGACTTCCTGTTATTAAAATATGATGATTTTATGGTTTGTTTATAATTTGTGACTTCGTGTTAATTAAACATGATACAGTTAAACTTACGATTAATTTTAATTTTGATTTCAGACTTAAACTCTAATTAACCGTCCTCTAAGACATATATCACACCGACCAGCAATCAAAGTGTAGAATATGTTCTCGGTTTGTGTTGATTTATGGACCATTTTCGCATTTTACTTAAACTGCTATTTTCAATTAAAATATCTATAGCTTCATAGTGCTTGCAAGTTGCATCTTCTGCCTCTACTAGCCGAGGCGTTTTTGCTATAGTTATATTATAACCCTCCCTAATTAAGGATTTCATTTGCATATTAGAGCTATGCAAGCCTATTTGCAATAAGGTATGGTTCAGATCTGTCAAGATAGGTTTCAATTCAGGCATTACCAATTCATATGTGATAAATTCACAGTCAATTGCTGTGACGTCGCTACTTTCAATTACACGTCTTTTTTTTCAAGTTAAATAACTTTTTATCACATCTTGGTTTAGTGATTGCATTAATTCACTTTGCTTATTTTATTTTGTCAGTTAACATATCTTATAATATTATACATTCATAAAACTAAGAAAATGCCAATAGTATCTTGGAATACAATCTGTTTTATTGCGAATCCTATAAAATCACCCAGCAACTACTTATTTTCTTGCCTGCCACATGAGGTTCACCTACAGTGGAGAGCCAACTGGTTTTTATCACTAAAAAACCCTATTCAGGGTTTCGGGATTATCCATGCATAGTTTTAGTGGTAAATCATACTAGCTTTAAACTCGAACGTATGATCAAAGTGTTCTATCAACTACACCACCAAAACTAACCTCCGCCAAATCCCTACTAATACACAACACAATATGAACCCATACACAACCAAAACAAGCCAAAAGTGTTTTATAAACACCGCAATCAATTACACAACTATAAGAACTCCCTGTTAAATACCTTTCTATATACAAAGAAATCCTACTACCAGAAACATCCTGCATTAAATTTATAATGCTATTAATAAATTAGATTACATCGAGTTACATATAATGGGATTAAATCCATAGCAGGCGTTGGAGGTCCATAAATAATAAGAACCTTCGTTGCTTTGGGATGTTTTTCTGATGATTCCCAAATAAGGTAGAATACTACTACACGACACAGATTCAATAAATACACTCTCTAAACAGATTGATAAATGTGTAACAAGATTAGTAAAAACTTTCTCTGCTGATTCCCAAATGCAGTTCTACACGATACAGATCGGTAAATGTATACAGAAATCAGTAAACGCTTTCTCTTCTAATCCCCAAATTAGACACATATGCAATGAATTTATGCTCCATGCACATTGGTAAATGTATTTTAAAAAACAGTAAAAATAACCTTTTTCCATAAGTGCAAACACGTTTCATTACAACTGCGTAATCGGTTGAAAGTATCTCTTTGACAATTTCTGTTATAATTAAGGAGATCCCCTTCTGGTGAAGCTCCCCACCAGCAGTGTCAGAAAATCGCCATTAAAAATGCGTGATGAAAACTTGAATAATTAGACTTACTATCTTTCGAAGCTTATAACTACTTGCAAAATGTAATTCAAACCTTAATTTTTTTTCAATAAAAGGAGCAAAGACCACATTGTAAAATAATAACAAATTTTATGGCAAAATATGAAATATTTGTTTTTTTAATCGGTTTTCTTTAAAAAAGATTTCAAGAAGTCAACGAATTTGAACTTACTTCGAATATATATATATATATATATATATATATATATATATATATATATATATATATATATATATATATATATAATTTTTTTAAAAACCAAAGACAATGCGGAGAAAGACCGGAATTATGAAAAATTAAGAAAAACGAACAAATGTACTTACTTTTCTTTCCTTTCTTTACTTTTCTTTCCTTTCTTCCTTTTTTCTTTCTTTACTTTTGTTTTTCTTTCTGTACTTTCATATTCCGGTCTTTCTCCGCATTGTCTTTGGCTTTAAAAAAAAATTCTATATATTTATTTACCGACAATGCTTCAAGCAAACTACTACCTACTCATATATATATATATATATATATATATATATATATATATTCCAAAAAATCGCTTACCTATAAAAATTACTAATCAATGGATACTTTCCTTCTTCATTGTTAAGAATTTATCCATATTTATATTTTATATTTCCATTTCCTTTTTAAATGAAATACTTTTTTTAAGCAAGGATTAAAAATACCGCGGCATGAGATGTTTCACAAGTGGCATAAAGGGAGACAAATGTTTCCTTTTATTCGAGTTAAGAACTTCGGTGGCCTTAAGCGCCAGAATTAATCTCACTTTCCATTGCTGGCTGTAAACAAAAGGTAATAAAAATGGGCCATCGTATTTGAAAAATGATCACATTTCACTTATCAGTTTTTGCCGTTACAAAATTCCACTCGATCGATTTTCGATTTTTTTTTATTCACTTAAAGAAATACATGTGTGTTTTTATTTAATATATTTTATTCCTTCTTTATGGAGTGATTTTTCTTTAATATAACAAAACATTGAATGAAGCAGAAAAAGTTGTTGTAGATATTCAATATTTTCAGGATAAAATTTAAAAAAATATTACGTTTCACTAAAAATTCAACGTGGTTTTAAAAAAAGGTTGTAAACTTTTGACTTTACAGGTAAATTTGCACAAAACTTATTTTTTGTTTTTTAAATGAAATTATTTTATTTTTTTATATTTTATCTTCAATTTGTGATATATAAATCTAAAGTAATAAATTAATTATTTTCATTTGAATAGACATTTCAAAATGGGAAAGGGTGAATAAAAAAACCGATTGCCTAGAATATTATATTCAACTTATTGGAAAGATATGACATTAAACCTGCAAATCTTGTAAAAATTGAACCTATAGAAAAATTTAGATAGATTATTAAATTGAAAAAATTGAAAACAAATAACTCGTACAATTCAACTAATTTTATTATGTAAAAAATGGCTGCATGAGCGCGCGCAGGCACCTGGAGACACTTTTTTTTTAATAAAAAATATTTCTATTATATTTTTAAAAATAATAGTTTATTTTGGAAGTATATGCCAGAAGGAAATTAAAGAAACCACTTTAAACAGAAATTATGAGTTTTGTATATTTTATTCACAGTTTTGTGTTAAGAGTTTCAAAAATTATCCCAAAATTCTGACACACCTAGCTCCCCACATGTGAAAGCCCTTATCCGTATTATCTCCTCTTCATGAAAAGATAAGTAAATTCAATTTAATATATTCAAATACCAATTAGTGTAAAAACCCTATTGTGATCATACAGACATTATAATTTTCTAAGGATTTTAAAGGTTATTCTTTTTAGGGTGTAATAAGAACTAACCTAATTTTTTATAAATTTAAACGGTTATTTATTTCTTCTTGGCTTTCCTCATATAAAATCATAGAATGATCAAATTCTCATCTCTTCTTTTCATTATCAGAAAATGGTAAAATTTTGATATAATTTTTAAATATGGTTTAATCGTTTGGAACGTTTGCATTTTACCAGATATAATAAAATTGTATAAACACTTGATTTACATAAAAATGATTATAAATCAATAACTATCAAGTTTAGATGAATAAAAGAGGAACAATTATATTACTCATGTGTCAACGTTATTCAACTGAAAATAGCTTAAAAACTAATGGAAAAATAAGAAAACAAAACATTACAATTTGAAATATTTAATAAGAATGACAATGGTAAACGTGGCGATATTCCACTGACTATAAACAATGTACGGATCCACCAGATTGCCTGGTATTTGTTGAGAAAAATATTAAATCACATAACATTTTTATGCTTTAAGTCTGTACAAATTCATGACAAAAATTACCTTATTTCCCAAATATGAGCAATATATCTGTTAATAATTGTCATATATTTAAATGGTTGTAAAAATAATTGTTTGAGAAAATGTGTGGAATATATTTGACATGTTAGTATCAACATTATCGGTCTTAAACGATTGATGTCAATATTAAATGAGGTTCATATGTAAACTTTATTCGATATTGATGAAAATATCAAGTAACGAAATACGATTATCAACAAATTGCTTAACAATAACTAAAATATAAATAAGACCACAGCTTTCATAATAGAATTTCTATTCAATGTGTAAATATGTGGTTAACTAATATTTATTAGATGAAAAGGCAAAAGCACATATTATATAGTTTTTCTAAAAAAAGTTTAGCGACAGTTTTGTCTTGCAAAGATTCTGTATAATTTTAAATATTTCCTCATTAGAAAAGTTTTGTCGCAACAAGTTTCTTTCTTGATGATTTACTTTGTTTTCAAATCATTCCAAATCATTATTGATTCGCTATGATATTAATTTATATCCGATGGCGTTTTAAGTGAAACTTACTTTATCTTCATGTGAAGTACAGATCAGTATTACATTGTATATTGGTAAATGCTATTATGTAGAGGCAGTATTTTTAAGGTTTTTGTGTGAAGGCAATTCATAATTTTATATTTAAGTGAGCAATAATAAAACATACAAAAGAAACAACAGCTTGATTGATAACATTTATTTTAAGAGATATTTTCGATAAGAGAATTTTATAATGGCGATAGATATATTCTCATTGAACGTTATCTCATGATTTGAGGCGGATTTACTCTTTTGATCATTATGTTTTATCAACACTGAATCGTTATATTCTGCATCCTCTCATAGGTTTTCTCATTTATTGATAAGCAGATTTATCGTTACGCAAAAGGCATCCTCTTCTAGATCTTTAAAAGAGCATTTTTTTGGTCATATTGGCGATTTTTTCTCACATTGTAAACATCTTATTGATTAGTAGATTTATCGTTACGCAAAATAGTATAGGAAATAAGTTGTCTATTTGAAAAATATTTTAGCATGTTGACTATTGTTCAATTGTTAATAATTCAATGTATTGTAGTACGAAACACGTGATAATATGCCTTTTGGTAATCAATTAATACATTTTTGATGCCAAAACAATTCCTGTTCAGACATTGTTCATAAATGTTGCAATCAAACAAATAAAGAGCTTCTATATTATAGTTAGACAGAAGATGCCTCTGTACTTGCTAAAGCATAGTGTCTTACTGTTATGGGGAAATGATGTTTATAACACCTTTTAGTTGCCATAGTTCTGTGGCTTCCTTAAAAATCAAAGGATTCGTGAAACAACCACCATATTTTCTATGAAGTGATGATAGCTTTTTCAAACAGAAATTTGATAAATTGTCGTCTATGATAAAATTGATCCAATATTATATTTAACATTCAAGATTCTCGCATTTCAGGTTTATTTTTGTTCAATACGGTTATATTCAATTTCTACTAAACCTCTTGTTATTTTTTATATTTTTGTTAGCGTTTGTTTCTAGAATTGAGGCATCTTGTGACTTCCTGTTATTAAAATATGATGATTTTTATGGTTTGTTTACAACTTGTGACTTCCTGTTATTAAAATATGATGATTTTATGGTTTGTTTACAACTTGTGACTTCCTGTTATTAAAATATGATGATTTTTATGGTTTGTTTACAACTTGTGACTTCCTGTTATTAAAATATGATGATTTTTATGGTTTGTTTACAACTTGTGACTTCCTGTTATTAAAATATGATGATTTTATGGTTTGTTTACAACTTGTGACTTCCTGTTATTAAAATATGATGATTTTATGGTTTGTTTATAACTTGTGACTTCCTGTTATTAAAATATGATGATTTTATGGTTTGTTTATAACTTGTGACTTCCTGTTATTAAAATATGATGATTTTATGGTTTGTTTACAACTTGTGACTTCCTGTTATTAAAATATGATGATTTTATGGTTTGTTTATAACTTGTGACTTCCTGTTATTAAAATATGATGATTTTATGGTTTGTTTACAACTTGTGACTTCCTGTTATTAAAATATGATGATTTTATGGTTTGTTTATAACTTGTGACTTCCTGTTATTAAAATATGATGATTTTATGGTTTGTTTATAATTTGTGACTTCCTGTTATTAAAATATGATGATTTTATGGTTTGTTTACAACTTGTGACTTCCTGTTATTAAAATATGATGATTTTTATGGTTTGTTTACAACTTGTGACTTCCTGTTATTAAAATATGATGATTTTATGGTTTGTTTATAATTTGTGACTTCCTGTTATTAAAATATGATGATTTTATGGTTTGTTTACAACTTGTGACTTCCTGTTATTAAAACATGATGATTTTATGGTTTGTTTACAACTTGTGAGTTCCTGTTATTAAAATATGATGATTTTATGGTTTGTTTATAATTTGTGACTTCCTGTTATTAAAATATGATGATTTTTATGGTTTGTTTACAACTTGTGACTTCCTGTTATTAAAATATGATGATTTTATGGTTTGTTTACAACTTGTGACTTCCTGTTATTAAAATATGATGATTTTTATGGTTTGTTTACAACTTGTGACTTCCTGTTATTAAAATATGATGATTTTTATGGTTTGTTTACAACTTGTGACTTCCTGTTATTAAAATATGATGATTTTATGGTTTGTTTACAACTTGTGACTTCCTGTTATTAAAACATGATGATTTTATGGTTTGTTTACAACTTGTGACTTCCTGTTATTAAAATATGATGATTTTATGGTTTGTTTATAATTTGTGACTTCCTGTTATTAAAATATGATGATTTTTATGGTTTGTTTACAACTTGTGACTTCCTGTTATTAAAATATGATGATTTTATGGTTTGTTTACAACTTGTGACTTCCTGTTATTAAAATATGATGATTTTTATGGTTTGTTTACAACTTGTGACTTCCTGTTATTTAAATATGATGATTTTTATGGTTTGTTTACAACTTGTGACTTCCTGTTATTAAAATATGATGATTTTATGGTTTGTTTACAACTTGTGACTTCCTGTTATTAAAACATGATGATTTTATGGTTTGTTTACAACTTGTGACTTCCTGTTATTAAAATATGATGATTTTATGGTTTGTTTATAATTTGTGACTTCCTGTTATTAAAATATGATGATTTTTATGGTTTGTTTACAACTTGTGACTTCCTGTTATTAAAATATGATGATTTTATGGTTTGTTTACAACTTGTGACTTCCTGTTATTAAAATATGATGATTTTTATGGTTTGTTTACAACTTGTGACTTCCTGTTATTAAAATATGATGATTTTTATGGTTTGTTTAAAACTTGTGACTTCCTGTTATTAAAATATGATGATTTTATGGTTTGTTTACAACTTGTGACTTCCTGTTATTAAAATATGATGATTTTATGGTTTGTTTATAACTTGTGACTTCCTGTTATTAAAATATGATGATTTTATGGTTTGTTTATAATTTGTGACTTCCTGTTATTAAAATATGATGATTTTATGGTTTGTTTACAACTTGTGACTTCCTGTTATTAAAATATGATGATTTTTATGGTTTGTTTTCAACTTGTGACTTCCTGTTATTAAAATATGATGATTTTATGGTTTGTTTATAATTTGTGACTTCCTGTTATTAAAATATGATGATTTTATGGTTTGTTTACAACTTGTGACTTCCTGTTATTAAAACATGATGATTTTATGGTTTGTTTACAACTTGTGACTTCCTGTTATTAAAATATGATGATTTTATGGTTTGTTTATAATTTGTGACTTCCTGTTATTAAAATATGATGATTTTTATGGTTTGTTTACAACTTGTGACTTCCTGTTATTAAAATATGATGATTTTATGGTTTGTTTACAACTTGTGACTTCCTGTTATTAAAATATGATGATTTTTATGGTTTGTTTACAACTTGTGACTTCCTGTTATTAAAATATGATGATTTTATGGTTTGTTTACAACTTGTGACTTCCTGTTATTAAAATATGATGATTTTATGGTTTGTTTACAACTTGTGACTTCCTGTTATTAAAATATGATGATTTTATGGTTTGTTTACAACTTGTGACTTCCTGTTATTAAAACATGATGATTTTATGGTTTGTTTACAACTTGTGACTTCCTGTTATTAAAATATGATGATTTTATGGTTTGTTTATAATTTGTGACTTCCTGTTATTAAAATATGATGATTTTTATGGTTTGTTTACAACTTGTGACTTCCTGTTATTAAAATATGATGATTTTATGGTTTGTTTACAACTTGTGACTTCCTGTTATTAAAATATGATGATTTTTATGGTTTGTTTACAACTTGTGACTTCCTGTTATTAAAATATGATGATTTTATGGTTTGTTTACAACTTGTGACTTCCTGTTATTAAAATATGATGATTTTTATGGTTTGTTTACAACTTGTGACTTCCTGTTATTAAAATATGATGATTTTTATGGTTTGTTTACAACTTGTGACTTCCTGTTATTAAAATATGATGATTTTATGGTTTGTTTACAACTTGTGACTTCCTGTTATTAAAACATGATGATTTTATGGTTTGTTTACAACTTGTGACTTCCTGTTATTAAAATATGATGATTTTATGGTTTGTTTATAATTTGTGACTTCCTGTTATTAAAATATGATGATTTTTATGGTTTGTTTACAACTTGTGACTTCCTGTTATTAAAATATGATGATTTTATGGTTTGTTTACAACTTGTGACTTCCTGTTATTAAAATATGATGATTTTTATGGTTTGTTTACAACTTGTGACTTCCTGTTATTAAAATATGATGATTTTTATGGTTTGTTTACAACTTGTGACTTCCTGTTATTAAAATATGATGATTTTATGGTTTGTTTACAACTTGTGACTTCCTGTTATTAAAACATGATGATTTTATGGTTTGTTTACAACTTGTGACTTCCTGTTATTAAAATATGATGATTTTATGGTTTGTTTATAATTTGTGACTTCCTGTTATTAAAATATGATGATTTTTATGGTTTGTTTACAACTTGTGACTTCCTGTTATTAAAATATGATGATTTTATGGTTTGTTTACAACTTGTGACTTCCTGTTATTAAAATATGATGATTTTTATGGTTTGTTTACAACTTGTGACTTCCTGTTATTAAAATATGATGATTTTTATGGTTTGTTTAAAACTTGTGACTTCCTGTTATTAAAATATGATGATTTTATGGTTTGTTTACAACTTGTGACTTCCTGTTATTAAAATATGATGATTTTTATGGTTTGTTTACAACTTGTGACTTCCTGTTATTAAAATATGATGATTTTTATGGTTTGTTTAAAACTTGTGACTTCCTGTTATTAAAATATGATGATTTTATGGTTTGTTTACAACTTGTGACTTCCTGTTATTAAAATATGATGATTTTATGTTTGTTTACAACTTGTGACTTCCTGTCATTAAAATATGATGATTTTTATTGTTTGTTTACAACTTGTGACTTCCTGTTATTAAAATATGATGATTTTATGGTTTGTTTACAACTTGTGACTTCCTGTTATTAAAATATGATGATTTTATGGTTTGTTTACAACTTGTGACTTCCTGTTATTAAAATATGATGATTTTTATGGTTTGTTTACAACTTGTGACTTCCTGTTATTAAAATATGATGATTTTATGGTTTGTTTATAACTTGTGACTTCCTGTTATTAAAATATGATGATTTTATGGTTTGTTTATAATTTGTGACTTCCTGTTATTAAAATATGATGATTTTATGGTTTGTTTACAACTTGTGACTTCCTGTTATTAAAATATGATGATTTTATGGTTTGTTTATAACTTGTGACTTCCTGTTATTAAAATATGATGATTTTATGGTTTGTTTACAACTTGTGACTTCCTGTTATTAAAATATGATGATTTTATGGTTTGTTTATAATTTGTGACTTCCTGTTATTAAAATATGATGATTTTTATGGTTTGTTTACAACTTGTGACTTCCTGTTATTAAAATATGATGATTTTTATGGTTTGTTTACAACTTGTGAGTTCCTGTTATTAAAATATGATGATTTTATGGTTTGTTTACAACTTGTGACTTCCTGTTATTAAAATATGATGATTTTATGGTTTGTTTACAACTTGTGACTTCCTGTTATTAAAATATGATGATTTTATGGTTTGTTTACAACTTGTGACTTCCTGTTATTAAAATATGATGATTTTATGGTTTGTTTACAACTTGTGACTTCCTGTTATTAAAACATGATGATTTTTATGGTTTGTTTACAACTTGTGAGTTCCTGTTATTAAAATATGATGATTTTATGGTTTGTTTATAACTTGTGACTTCCTGTTATTAAAATATGATGATTTTTATGGTTTGTTTACAACTTGTGACTTCCTGTTATTAAAATATGATGATTTTTATGGTTTGTTTACAACTTGTGACTTCCTGTTATTAAAATATGATGATTTTTATGGTTTGTTTACAATTTGTGATTTCCTGTTATTAAAATATGATGATTTTTATGGTTTGTTTACAACTTGTGACTTCCTGTTATTAAAATATGATTATTTTTATGGTTTGTTTACAATTTGTGATTTCCTGTTATTAAAATATGATGATTTTATGGTTTGTTTACAACTTGTGACTTCCTGTTATTAAAATATGATGATTTTATGGTTTGTTTACAATTTGTGATTTCCTGTTATTAAAATATGATGATTTTATGGTTTGTTTACAACTTGTGACTTCCTGTTATTAAAACATGATGATTTTATGGTTTGTTTATAATTTGTGACTTCCTGTTATTAAAATATGATGATTTTTATGGTTTGTTTACAACTTGTGACTTCCTGTTATTAAAATATGATGATTTTTTCTGGTTTGTTTACAATTTGTGATTTCCTGTTATTAAAATATGATGATTTTATGGTTTGTTTACAACTTGTGACTTCCTGTCATTAAAATATGATGATTTTTATGGTTTGTTTATAACTTGTGAGTTCCTGTTATTAAAATATGATGATTTTATGGTTTGTTTACAACTTGTGACTTCCTGTTATTAAAATATGATGATTTTATGGTTTGTTTACAATTTGTGATTTCCTGTTATTAAAATATGATGATTTTTATGGTTTGTTTACAACTTGTGACTTCCTGTTATTAAAATATGATGATTTTTTATGGTTTGTTTACAATTTGTGATTTCCTGTTATTAAAATATGATGATTTTATGGTTTGTTTACAACTTGTGACTCCCTGTCATTAAAATATGATGATTTTTATGGTTTGTTTATAACTTGTGAGTTCCTGTTATTAAAATATGATGATTTTATGGTTTGTTTACAATTTGTGATTTCCTGTTATTAAAATATGATGATTTTATGGTTTGTTTACAACTTGTGACTTCCTGTTATTAAAACATGATGATTTTATGGTTTGTTTACAACTTGTGACTTCCTGTTATTAAAATATGATGATTTTATGGTTTGTTTATAATTTGTGACTTCCTGTTATTCAAATATGATGATTTTTATGGTTTGTTTACAACTTGTGACTTCCTGTTATTAAAATATGATGATTTTATGGTTTGTTTACAACTTGTGACTTCCTGTTATTAAAATATGATGATTTTTATGGTTTGTTTACAACTTGTGACTTCCTGTTATTAAAATATGATGATTTTTATGGTTTGTTTACAACTTGTGACTTCCTGTTATTAAAATATGATGATTTTATGGTTTGTTTACAACTTGTGACTTCCTGTTATTAAAATATGATGATTTTTATGGTTTGTTTACAACTTGTGACTTCCTGTTATTAAAATATGATGATTTTTATGGTTTGTTTACAACTTGTGACTTCCTGTTATTAAAATATGATGATTTTATGGTTTGTTTACAACTTGTGACTTCCTGTTATTAAAATATGATGATTTTATTGTTTGTTTACAACTTGTGACTT
The DNA here is from genome assembly GCF_053919585.1 of Euprymna scolopes. Taxonomy (NCBI): domain Eukaryota; kingdom Metazoa; phylum Mollusca; class Cephalopoda; order Sepiida; family Sepiolidae; genus Euprymna; species Euprymna scolopes. The sequence continues at coordinate 158,672,562 of NC_136527.1, read as the reverse complement.
CCTGTCATTAAAATATGATGATTTTTATGGTTTGTTTACAACTTGTGACTTCCTGTTATTAAAATATGATGATTTTATGGTTTGTTTACAACTTGTGACTTCCTGTTATTAAAATATGATGATTTTATGGTTTGTTTACAACTTGTGACTTCCTGTTATTAAAATATGATGATTTTTATGGTTTGTTTACAACTTGTGACTTCCTGTTATTAAAATATGATGATTTTATGGTTTGTTTACAACTTGTGACTTCCTGTTATTAAAATATGATGATTTTATGGTTTGTTTATAATTTGTGACTTCCTGTTATTAAAATATGATGATTTTATGGTTTGTTTACAACTTGTGACTTCCTGTTATTAAAATATGATGATTTTATGGTTTGTTTATAACTTGTGACTTCCTGTTATTAAAATATGATGATTTTATGGTTTGTTTACAACTTGTGACTTCCTGTTATTAAAATATGATGATTTTATGGTTTGTTTATAATTTGTGACTTCCTGTTATTAAAATATGATGATTTTTATGGTTTGTTTACAACTTGTGACTTCCTGTTATTAAAATATGATGATTTTTATGGTTTGTTTACAACTTGTGAGTTCCTGTTATTAAAATATGATGATTTTATGGTTTGTTTACAACTTGTGACTTCCTGTTATTAAAATATGATGATTTTATGGTTTGTTTACAACTTGTGACTTCCTGTTATTAAAATATGATGATTTTATGGTTTGTTTACAACTTGTGACTTCCTGTTATTAAAATATGATGATTTTATGGTTTGTTTACAACTTGTGACTTCCTGTTATTAAAACATGATGATTTTTATGGTTTGTTTACAACTTGTGAGTTCCTGTTATTAAAATATGATGATTTTATGGTTTGTTTATAACTTGTGACTTCCTGTTATTAAAATATGATGATTTTATGGTTTGTTTACAACTTGTGACTTCCTGTTATTAAAATATGATGATTTTTATGGTTTGTTTACAACTTGTGACTTCCTGTTATTAAAATATGATGATTTTTATGGTTTGTTTACAACTTGTGACTTCCTGTTATTAAAATATGATGATTTTATGGTTTGTTTACAACTTGTGACTTCCTGTTATTAAAATATGATGATTTTTATGGTTTGTTTACAACTTGTGACTTCCTGTTATTAAAATATGATGATTTTTATGGTTTGTTTACAACTTGTGACTTCCTGTTATTAAAATATGATGATTTTATGGTTTGTTTACAACTTGTGACTTCCTGTTATTAAAATATGATGATTTTATGGTTTGTTTACAACTTGTGACTTCCTGTCATTAAAATATGATGATTTTTATGGTTTGTTTACAACTTGTGACTTCCTGTTATTAAAATATGATGATTTTATGGTTTGTTTACAACTTGTGACTTCCTGTTATTAAAATATGATGATTTTATGGTTTGTTTACAACTTGTGACTTCCTGTTATTAAAATATGATGATTTTTATGGTTTGTTTACAACTTGTGACTTCCTGTTATTAAAATATGATGATTTTATGGTTTGTTTACAACTTGTGACTTCCTGTTATTAAAATATGATGATTTTATGGTTTGTTTATAATTTGTGACTTCCTGTTATTAAAATATGATGATTTTATGGTTTGTTTACAACTTGTGACTTCCTGTTATTAAAATATGATGATTTTATGGTTTGTTTATAACTTGTGACTTCCTGTTATTAAAATATGATGATTTTATGGTTTGTTTACAACTTGTGACTTCCTGTTATTAAAATATGATGATTTTATGGTTTGTTTATAATTTGTGACTTCCTGTTATTAAAATATGATGATTTTTATGGTTTGTTTACAACTTGTGACTTCCTGTTATTAAAATATGATGATTTTTATGGTTTGTTTACAACTTGTGAGTTCCTGTTATTAAAATATGATGATTTTATGGTTTGTTTACAACTTGTGACTTCCTGTTATTAAAATATGATGATTTTATGGTTTGTTTACAACTTGTGACTTCCTGTTATTAAAATATGATGATTTTATGGTTTGTTTACAACTTGTGACTTCCTGTTATTAAAATATGATGATTTTATGGTTTGTTTACAACTTGTGACTTCCTGTTATTAAAACATGATGATTTTTATGGTTTGTTTACAACTTGTGAGTTCCTGTTATTAAAATATGATGATTTTATGGTTTGTTTATAACTTGTGACTTCCTGTTATTAAAATATGATGATTTTATGGTTTGTTTACAACTTGTGACTTCCTGTTATTAAAATATGATGATTTTATGGTTTGTTTACAACTTGTGACTTCCTGTTATTAAAATATGATGATTTTATGGTTTGTTTACAACTTGTGACTTCCTGTTATTAAAATATGATGATTTTTATGGTTTGTTTACAACTTGTGACTTCCTGTTATTAAAACATGATGATTTTATGGTTTGTTTATAACTTGTGAGTTCCTGTTATTAAAATATGATGATTTTATGGTTTGTTTACAACTTGTGACTTCCTGTTATTAAAATATGATGATTTTATGGTTTGTTTACAACTTGTGACTTCCTGTTATTAAAATATGATGATTTTATGGTTGGTTTACAACTTGTGACTTCCTGTTATTAAAATATGATGATTTTATGGTTTGTTTACAACTTGTGACTTCCTGTTATTAAAACATGATGATTTTTATGGTTTGTTTACAACTTGTGAGTTCCTGTTATTAAAATATGATGATTTTATGGTTTGTTTATAACTTGTGACTTCCTGTTATTAAAATATGATGATTTTATGGTTTGTTTACAACTTGTGACTTCCTGTTATTAAAATATGATGATTTTTATGGTTTGTTTACAACTTGTGACTTCCTGTTATTAAAATATGATGATTTTTATGGTTTGTTTACAACTTGTGACTTCCTGTTATTAAAATATGATGATTTTATGGTTTGTTTACAACTTGTGACTTCCTGTTATTAAAATATGATGATTTTTATGGTTTGTTTACAACTTGTGACTTCCTGTTATTAAAATATGATGATTTTTATGGTTTGTTTACAACTTGTGACTTCCTGTTATTAAAATATGATGATTTTATGGTTTGTTTACAACTTGTGACTTCCTGTTATTAAAATATGATGATTTTATGGTTTGTTTACAACTTGTGACTTCCTGTCATTAAAATATGATGATTTTTATGGTTTGTTTACAACTTGTGACTTCCTGTTATTAAAATATGATGATTTTATGGTTTGTTTACAACTTGTGACTTCCTGTTATTAAAATATGATGATTTTATGGTTTGTTTACAACTTGTGACTTCCTGTTATTAAAATATGATGATTTTTATGGTTTGTTTACAACTTGTGACTTCCTGTTATTAAAATATGATGATTTTATGGTTTGTTTACAACTTGTGACTTCCTGTTATTAAAATATGATGATTTTATGGTTTGTTTATAATTTGTGACTTCCTGTTATTAAAATATGATGATTTTATGGTTTGTTTACAACTTGTGACTTCCTGTTATTAAAATATGATGATTTTATGGTTTGTTTATAACTTGTGACTTCCTGTTATTAAAATATGATGATTTTATGGTTTGTTTACAACTTGTGACTTCCTGTTATTAAAATATGATGATTTTATGGTTTGTTTATAATTTGTGACTTCCTGTTATTAAAATATGATGATTTTTATGGTTTGTTTACAACTTGTGACTTCCTGTTATTAAAATATGATGATTTTTATGGTTTGTTTACAACTTGTGAGTTCCTGTTATTAAAATATGATGATTTTATGGTTTGTTTACAACTTGTGACTTCCTGTTATTAAAATATGATGATTTTATGGTTTGTTTACAACTTGTGACTTCCTGTTATTAAAATATGATGATTTTATGGTTTGTTTACAACTTGTGACTTCCTGTTATTAAAATATGATGATTTTATGGTTTGTTTACAACTTGTGACTTCCTGTTATTAAAACATGATGATTTTTATGGTTTGTTTACAACTTGTGAGTTCCTGTTATTAAAATATGATGATTTTATGGTTTGTTTATAACTTGTGACTTCCTGTTATTAAAATATGATGATTTTATGGTTTGTTTACAACTTGTGACTTCCTGTTATTAAAATATGATGATTTTTATGGTTTGTTTACAACTTGTGACTTCCTGTTATTAAAATATGATGATTTTTATGGTTTGTTTACAACTTGTGACTTCCTGTTATTAAAATATGATGATTTTATGGTTTGTTTACAACTTGTGACTTCCTGTTATTAAAATATGATGATTTTTATGGTTTGTTTACAACTTGTGACTTCCTGTTATTAAAATATGATGATTTTTATGGTTTGTTTACAACTTGTGACTTCCTGTTATTAAAATATGATGATTTTATGGTTTGTTTACAACTTGTGACTTCCTGTTATTAAAATATGATGATTTTATGGTTTGTTTACAACTTGTGACTTCCTGTCATTAAAATATGATGATTTTTATGGTTTGTTTACAACTTGTGACTTCCTGTTATTAAAATATGATGATTTTATGGTTTGTTTACAACTTGTGACTTCCTGTTATTAAAATATGATGATTTTATGGTTTGTTTACAACTTGTGACTTCCTGTTATTAAAATATGATGATTTTTATGGTTTGTTTACAACTTGTGACTTCCTGTTATTAAAATATGATGATTTTATGGTTTGTTTACAACTTGTGACTTCCTGTTATTAAAATATGATGATTTTATGGTTTGTTTATAATTTGTGACTTCCTGTTATTAAAATATGATGATTTTATGGTTTGTTTACAACTTGTGACTTCCTGTTATTAAAATATGATGATTTTATGGTTTGTTTATAACTTGTGACTTCCTGTTATTAAAATATGATGATTTTATGGTTTGTTTACAACTTGTGACTTCCTGTTATTAAAATATGATGATTTTATGGTTTGTTTATAATTTGTGACTTCCTGTTATTAAAATATGATGATTTTTATGGTTTGTTTACAACTTGTGACTTCCTGTTATTAAAATATGATGATTTTTATGGTTTGTTTACAACTTGTGAGTTCCTGTTATTAAAATATGATGATTTTATGGTTTGTTTACAACTTGTGACTTCCTGTTATTAAAATATGATGATTTTATGGTTTGTTTACAACTTGTGACTTCCTGTTATTAAAATATGATGATTTTATGGTTTGTTTACAACTTGTGACTTCCTGTTATTAAAATATGATGATTTTATGGTTTGTTTACAACTTGTGACTTCCTGTTATTAAAACATGATGATTTTTATGGTTTGTTTACAACTTGTGAGTTCCTGTTATTAAAATATGATGATTTTATGGTTTGTTTATAACTTGTGACTTCCTGTTATTAAAATATGATGATTTTATGGTTTGTTTACAACTTGTGACTTCCTGTTATTAAAATATGATGATTTTATGGTTTGTTTACAACTTGTGACTTCCTGTTATTAAAATATGATGATTTTATGGTTTGTTTACAACTTGTGACTTCCTGTTATTAAAATATGATGATTTTTATGGTTTGTTTACAACTTGTGACTTCCTGTTATTAAAACATGATGATTTTATGGTTTGTTTATAACTTGTGAGTTCCTGTTATTAAAATATGATGATTTTATGGTTTGTTTACAACTTGTGACTTCCTGTTATTAAAATATGATGATTTTATGGTTTGTTTACAACTTGTGACTTCCTGTTATTAAAATATGATGATTTTATGGTTGGTTTACAACTTGTGACTTCCTGTTATTAAAATATGATGATTTTATGGTTTGTTTACAACTTGTGACTTCCTGTTATTAAAACATGATGATTTTTATGGTTTGTTTACAACTTGTGAGTTCCTGTTATTAAAATATGATGATTTTATGGTTTGTTTATAACTTGTGACTTCCTGTTATTAAAATATGATGATTTTATGGTTTGTTTACAACTTGTGACTTCCTGTTATTAAAATATGATGATTTTTATGGTTTGTTTACAACTTGTGACTTCCTGTTATTAAAATATGATGATTTTTATGGTTTGTTTACAACTTGTGACTTCCTGTTATTAAAATATGATGATTTTATGGTTTGTTTACAACTTGTGACTTCCTGTTATTAAAATATGATGATTTTTATGGTTTGTTTACAACTTGTGACTTCCTGTTATTAAAATATGATGATTTTTATGGTTTGTTTACAACTTGTGACTTCCTGTTATTAAAATATGATGATTTTATGGTTTGTTTACAACTTGTGACTTCCTGTTATTAAAATATGATGATTTTATGGTTTGTTTACAACTTGTGACTTCCTGTCATTAAAATATGATGATTTTTATGGTTTGTTTACAACTTGTGACTTCCTGTTATTAAAATATGATGATTTTATGGTTTGTTTACAACTTGTGACTTCCTGTTATTAAAATATGATGATTTTATGGTTTGTTTACAACTTGTGACTTCCTGTTATTAAAATATGATGATTTTTATGGTTTGTTTACAACTTGTGACTTCCTGTTATTAAAATATGATGATTTTATGGTTTGTTTACAACTTGTGACTTCCTGTTATTAAAATATGATGATTTTATGGTTTGTTTATAATTTGTGACTTCCTGTTATTAAAATATGATGATTTTATGGTTTGTTTACAACTTGTGACTTCCTGTTATTAAAATATGATGATTTTATGGTTTGTTTATAACTTGTGACTTCCTGTTATTAAAATATGATGATTTTATGGTTTGTTTACAACTTGTGACTTCCTGTTATTAAAATATGATGATTTTATGGTTTGTTTATAATTTGTGACTTCCTGTTATTAAAATATGATGATTTTTATGGTTTGTTTACAACTTGTGACTTCCTGTTATTAAAATATGATGATTTTTATGGTTTGTTTACAACTTGTGAGTTCCTGTTATTAAAATATGATGATTTTATGGTTTGTTTACAACTTGTGACTTCCTGTTATTAAAATATGATGATTTTATGGTTTGTTTACAACTTGTGACTTCCTGTTATTAAAATATGATGATTTTATGGTTTGTTTACAACTTGTGACTTCCTGTTATTAAAATATGATGATTTTATGGTTTGTTTACAACTTGTGACTTCCTGTTATTAAAACATGATGATTTTTATGGTTTGTTTACAACTTGTGAGTTCCTGTTATTAAAATATGATGATTTTATGGTTTGTTTATAACTTGTGACTTCCTGTTATTAAAATATGATGATTTTATGGTTTGTTTACAACTTGTGACTTCCTGTTATTAAAATATGATGATTTTATGGTTTGTTTACAACTTGTGACTTCCTGTTATTAAAATATGATGATTTTATGGTTTGTTTACAACTTGTGACTTCCTGTTATTAAAATATGATGATTTTTATGGTTTGTTTACAACTTGTGACTTCCTGTTATTAAAACATGATGATTTTATGGTTTGTTTATAACTTGTGACTTCCTGTTATTAAAATATGATGATTTTATGGTTTGTTTACAACTTGTGACTTCCTGTTATTAAAATATGATGATTTTTATGGTTTGTTTACAACTTGTGACTTCCTGTTATTAAAATATGATGATTTTTATGGTTTGTTTACAACTTGTGACTTCCTGTTATTAAAATATGATTATTTTTATGGTTTGTTTACAATTTGTGATTTCCTGTTATTAAAATATGATGATTTTTATGGTTTGTTTACAACTTGTGACTTCCTGTTATTAAAATATGATTATTTTTATGGTTTGTTTACAATTTGTGATTTCCTGTTATTAAAATATGATGATTTTATGGTTTGTTTACAACTTGTGACTTCCTGTTATTAAAATATGATGATTTTATGGTTTGTTTACAATTTGTGATTTCCTGTTATTAAAATATGATGATTTTATGGTTTGTTTACAACTTGTGACTTCCTGTTATTAAAACATGATGATTTTATGGTTTGTTTATAATTTGTGACTTCCTGTTATTAAAATATGATGATTTTTATGGTTTGTTTACAACTTGTGACTTCCTGTTATTAAAATATGATGATGTTTTATGGTTTGTTTACAATTTGTGATTTCCTGTTATTAAAATATGATGATTTTATGGTTTGTTTACAACTTGTGACTTCCTGTCATTAAAATATGATGATTTTTATGGTTTGTTTATAACTTGTGAGTTCCTGTTATTAAAATATGATGATTTTATGGTTTGTTTACAACTTGTGACTTCCTGTTATTAAAATATGATGATTTTATGGTTTGTTTACAACTTGTGACTTCCTGTTATTAAAATATGATGATTTTTATGGTTTGTTTACAACTTGTGACTTCCTGTTATTAAAATATGATGATTTTATGGTTTGTTTATAATTTGTGACTTCCTGTTATTAAAATATGATGATTTTATGGTTTGTTTACAACTTGTGACTTCCTGTTATTAAAACATGATGATTTTATGGTTTGTTTACAACTTGTGACTTCCTGTTATTAAAATATGATGATTTTATGGTTTGTTTATAATTTGTGACTTCCTGTTATTAAAATATGATGATTTTTATGGTTTGTTTACAACTTGTGACTTCCTGTTATTAAAATATGATGATTTTATGGTTTGTTTACAACTTGTGACTTCCTGTTATTAAAATATGATGATTTTTATGGTTTGTTTACAACTTGTGACTTCCTGTTATTAAAATATGATGATTTTATGGTTTGTTTACAACTTGTGACTTCCTGTTATTAAAATATGATGATTTTATGGTTTGTTTATAATTTGTGACTTCCTGTTATTAAAATATGATGATTTTATGGTTTGTTTACAACTTGTGACTTCCTGTTATTAAAATATGATGATTTTATGGTTTGTTTATAATTTGTGACTTCCTGTTATTAAAATATGATGATTTTTATGGTTTGTTTACAACTTGTGACTTCCTGTTATTAAAATATGATGATTTTATGGTTTGTTTACAACTTGTGACTTCCTGTTATTAAAATATGATGATTTTATGGTTTGTTTACAACTTGTGACTTCCTGTTATTAAAATATGATGATTTTATGGTTTGTTTACAACTTGTGACTTCCTGTTATTAAAATATGATGATTTTTATGGTTTGTTTACAACTTGTGACTTCCTGTTATTAAAATATGATGATTTTTATGGTTTGTTTACAACTTGTGACTTCCTGTTATTAAAATATGATGATTTTATGGTTTGTTTACAACTTGTGACTTCCTGTTATTAAAACATGATGATTTTATGGTTTGTTTACAACTTGTGACTTCCTGTTATTAAAATATGATGATTTTATGGTTTGTTTATAATTTGTGACTTCCTGTTATTAAAATATGATGATTTTTATGGTTTGTTTTCAACTTGTGACTTCCTGTTATTAAAATATGATGATTTTATGGTTTGTTTACAACTTGTGACTTCCTGTTATTAAAATATGATGATTTTTATGGTTTGTTTACAACTTGTGACTTCCTGTTATTAAAATATGATGATTTTTATGGTTTGTTTACAACTTGTGACTTCCTGTTATTAAAATATGATGATTTTATGGTTTGTTTACAACTTGTGACTTCCTGTTATTAAAACATGATGATTTTATGGTTTGTTTACAACTTGTGACTTCCTGTTATTAAAATATGATGATTTTATGGTTTGTTTATAATTTGTGACTTCCTGTTATTAAAATATGATGATTTTTATGGTTTGTTTACAACTTGTGACTTCCTGTTATTAAAATATGATGATTTTATGGTTTGTTTACAACTTGTGACTTCCTGTTATTAAAATATGATGATTTTTATGGTTTGTTTACAACTTGTGACTTCCTGTTATTAAAATATGATGATTTTTATGGTTTGTTTACAACTTGTGACTTCCTGTTATTAAAATATGATGATTTTATGGTTTGTTTACAACTTGTGACTTCCTGTTATTAAAATATGATGATTTTTATGGTTTGTTTACAACTTGTGACTTCCTGTTATTAAAATATGATGATTTTTATGGTTTGTTTACAACTTGTGACTTCCTGTTATTAAAATATGATGATTTTATGGTTTGTTTACAACTTGTGACTTCCTGTTATTAAAATATGATGATTTTATGGTTTGTTTACAACTTGTGACTTCCTGTCATTAAAATATGATGATTTTTATGGTTTGTTTACAACTTGTGACTTCCTGTTATTAAAATATGATGATTTTATGGTTTGTTTACAACTTGTGACTTCCTGTTATTAAAATATGATGATTTTATGGTTTGTTTACAACTTGTGACTTCCTGTTATTAAAATATGATGATTTTTATGGTTTGTTTACAACTTGTGACTTCCTGTTATTAAAATATGATGATTTTTATGGTTTGTTTACAACTTGTGACTTCCTGTTATTAAAATATGATGATTTTATGGTTTGTTTATAATTTGTGACTTCCTGTTATTAAAATATGATGATTTTATGGTTTGTTTACAACTTGTGACTACCTGTTATTAAAATATGATGATTTTATGGTTTGTTTATAACTTGTGACTTCCTGTTATTAAAATATGATGATTTTATGGTTTGTTTACAACTTGTGACTTCCTGTTATTAAAATATGATGATTTTATGGTTTGTTTATAATTTGTGACTTCCTGTTATTAAAATATGATGATTTTTATGGTTTGTTTACAACTTGTGACTTCCTGTTATTAAAATATGATGATTTTTATGGTTTGTTTACAACTTGTGACTTCCTGTTATTAAAATATGATGATTTTATGGTTTGTTTACAACTTGTGACTTCCTGTTATTAAAATATGATGATTTTATGGTTTGTTTACAACTTGTGACTTCCTGTTATTAAAATATGATGATTTTATGGTTTGTTTACAACTTGTGACTTCCTGTTATTAAAATATGATGATTTTATGGTTTGTTTACAACTTGTGACTTCCTGTTATTAAAACATGATGATTTTTATGGTTTGTTTACAACTTGTGAGTTCCTGTTATTAAAATATGATGATTTTATGGTTTGTTTATAACTTGTGACTTCCTGTTATTAAAATATGATGATTTTATGGTTTGTTTACAACTTGTGACTTCCTGTTATTAAAATATGATGATTTTATGGTTTGTTTACAACTTGTGACTTCCTGTTATTAAAATATGATGATTTTATGGTTTGTTTACAACTTGTGACTTCCTGTTATTAAAATATGATGATTTTTATGGTTTGTTTACAACTTGTGAGTTCCTGTTATTAAAATATGATGATTTTATGGTTTGTTTACAACTTGTGACTTCCTGTTATTAAAACATGATGATTTTATGGTTTGTTTATAACTTGTGACTTCCTGTTATTAAAACATGATGATTTTATGGTTTGTTTACAACTTGTGACTTCCTGTTATTAAAATATGATGATTTTTATGGTTTGTTTACAACTTGTGACTTCCTGTTATTAAAATATGATTATTTTTATGGTTTGTTTACAATTTGTGATTTCCTGTTATTAAAATATGATGATTTTTATGGTTTGTTTACAACTTGTGACTTCCTGTTATTAAAATATGATTATTTTTATGGTTTGTTTACAATTTGTGATTTCCTGTTATTAAAATATGATGATTTTATGGTTTGTTTACAACTTGTGACTTCCTGTTATTAAAATATGATGATTTTATGGTTTGTTTACAATTTGTGATTTCCTGTTATTAAAATATGATGATTTAATGGTTTGTTTACAACTTGTGACTTCCTGTTATTAAAACATGATGATTTTATGGTTTGTTTATAATTTGTGACTTCCTGTTATTAAAATATGATGATTTTTATGGTTTGTTTACAACTTGTGACTTCCTGTTATTAAAATATGATGATTTTTTATGGTTTGTTTACAATTTGTGATTTCCTGTTATTAAAATATGATGATTTTATGGTTTGTTTACAACTTGTGACTTCCTGTCATTAAAATATGATGATTTTTATGGTTTGTTTATAACTTGTGAGTTCCTGTTATTAAAATATGATGATTTTATGGTTTGTTTACAACTTGTGACTTCCTGTTATTAAAATATGATGATTTTATGGTTTGTTTACAACTTGTGACTTCCTGTTATTAAAATATGATGATTTTATGGTTTGTTTACAACATGTGACTTCCTGTTATTAAAATATGATGATTTTATGGTTTGTTTATAACTTGTGACTTCCTGTTATTAAAATATGATGATTTTTATGGTTTGTTTACAACTTGTGACTTCCTGTTATTAAAATATTATGATTTTATGGTTTGTTTATAACTTGTGACTTCCTGTTATTAAAATATGATGATTTTTATGGTTTGTTTACAACTTGTGACTTCCTGTTATTAAAACATGATGATTTTTATGGTTTGTTTACAACTTGTGACTTCCTGTTATTAAAATATGATGATTTTTATGGTTTGTTTATAATTTGTGACTTCCTGTTATTAAAATATGATGATTTTTATGGTTTGTTTATAATTTGTGACTTCCTGTTATTAAAATATGATGATTTTTATGGTTTGTTTACAACTTGTGACTTCCTGTTATTAAAACATGATGATTTTTATGGTTTGTTTACAACTTGTGACTTCCTGTTATTAAAACATGATTATTTTTATGGTTTGTTTACAACTTGTGACTTCCTGTTATTAAAATATGATGATTTTATGGTTTGTTTACAACTTGTGACTTCCTGTTATTAAAATATGATGATTTTTATGGTTTGTTTATAATTTGTGACTTCCTGTTATTAAAATATGATGATTTTATGGTTTGTTTACAACTTGTGACTTCCTGTCATTAAAATATGATGATTTTTATGGTTTGTTTATAACTTGTGAGTTCCTGTTATTAAAATATGATGATTTTATGGTTTGTTTACAACTTGTGACTTCCTGTTATTAAAATATGATGATTTTATGGTTTGTTTACAACTTGTGACTTCCTGTTATTAAAATATGATGATTTTTATGGTTTGTTTACAACTTGTGACTTCCTGTTATTAAAACATGATGATTTTATGGTTTGTTTATAACTTGTGACTTCCTGTTATTAAAATATGATGATTTTATGGTTTGTTTACAACTTGTGACTTCCTGTTATTAAAATATGATGATTTTTATGGTTTGTTTACAACTTGTGACTTCCTGTTATTAAAATATGATGATTTTTATGGTTTGTTTACAACTTGTGACTTCCTGTTATTAAAATATGATTATTTTTATGGTTTGTTTACAATTTGTGATTTCCTGTTATTAAAATATGATGATTTTTATGGTTTGTTTACAACTTGTGACTTCCTGTTATTAAAATATGATTATTTTTATGGTTTGTTTACAATTTGTGATTTCCTGTTATTAAAATATGATGATTTTATGGTTTGTTTACAACTTGTGACTTCCTGTTATTAAAATATGATGATTTTATGGTTTGTTTACAATTTGTGATTTCCTGTTATTAAAATATGATGATTTTATGGTTTGTTTACAACTTGTGACTTCCTGTTATTAAAACATGATGATTTTATGGTTTGTTTATAATTTGTGACTTCCTGTTATTAAAATATGATGATTTTTATGGTTTGTTTACAACTTGTGACTTCCTGTTATTAAAATATGATGATGTTTTATGGTTTGTTTACAATTTGTGATTTCCTGTTATTAAAATATGATGATTTTATGGTTTGTTTACAACTTGTGACTTCCTGTCATTAAAATATGATGATTTTTATGGTTTGTTTATAACTTGTGAGTTCCTGTTATTAAAATATGATGATTTTATGGTTTGTTTACAACTTGTGACTTCCTGTTATTAAAATATGATGATTTTATGGTTTGTTTACAACTTGTGACTTCCTGTTATTAAAATATGATGATTTTTATGGTTTGTTTACAACTTGTGACTTCCTGTTATTAAAATATGATGATTTTATGGTTTGTTTATAATTTGTGACTTCCTGTTATTAAAATATGATGATTTTATGGTTTGTTTACAACTTGTGACTTCCTGTTATTAAAACATGATGATTTTATGGTTTGTTTACAACTTGTGACTTCCTGTTATTAAAATATGATGATTTTATGGTTTGTTTATAATTTGTGACTTCCTGTTATTAAAATATGATGATTTTTATGGTTTGTTTACAACTTGTGACTTCCTGTTATTAAAATATGATGATTTTATGGTTTGTTTACAACTTGTGACTTCCTGTTATTAAAATATGATGATTTTTATGGTTTGTTTACAACTTGTGACTTCCTGTTATTAAAATATGATGATTTTATGGTTTGTTTACAACTTGTGACTTCCTGTTATTAAAATATGATGATTTTATGGTTTGTTTATAATTTGTGACTTCCTGTTATTAAAATATGATGATTTTATGGTTTGTTTACAACTTGTGACTTCCTGTTATTAAAATATGATGATTTTATGGTTTGTTTATAATTTGTGACTTCCTGTTATTAAAATATGATGATTTTTATGGTTTGTTTACAACTTGTGACTTCCTGTTATTAAAATATGATGATTTTATGGTTTGTTTACAACTTGTGACTTCCTGTTATTAAAATATGATGATTTTATGGTTTGTTTACAACTTGTGACTTCCTGTTATTAAAATATGATGATTTTATGGTTTGTTTACAACTTGTGACTTCCTGTTATTAAAATATGATGATTTTTATGGTTTGTTTACAACTTGTGACTTCCTGTTATTAAAATATGATGATTTTTATGGTTTGTTTACAACTTGTGACTTCCTGTTATTAAAATATGATGATTTTATGGTTTGTTTACAACTTGTGACTTCCTGTTATTAAAACATGATGATTTTATGGTTTGTTTACAACTTGTGACTTCCTGTTATTAAAATATGATGATTTTATGGTTTGTTTATAATTTGTGACTTCCTGTTATTAAAATATGATGATTTTTATGGTTTGTTTTCAACTTGTGACTTCCTGTTATTAAAATATGATGATTTTATGGTTTGTTTACAACTTGTGACTTCCTGTTATTAAAATATGATGATTTTTATGGTTTGTTTACAACTTGTGACTTCCTGTTATTAAAATATGATGATTTTTATGGTTTGTTTACAACTTGTGACTTCCTGTTATTAAAATATGATGATTTTATGGTTTGTTTACAACTTGTGACTTCCTGTTATTAAAACATGATGATTTTATGGTTTGTTTACAACTTGTGACTTCCTGTTATTAAAATATGATGATTTTATGGTTTGTTTATAATTTGTGACTTCCTGTTATTAAAATATGATGATTTTTATGGTTTGTTTACAACTTGTGACTTCCTGTTATTAAAATATGATGATTTTATGGTTTGTTTACAACTTGTGACTTCCTGTTATTAAAATATGATGATTTTTATGGTTTGTTTACAACTTGTGACTTCCTGTTATTAAAATATGATGATTTTTATGGTTTGTTTACAACTTGTGACTTCCTGTTATTAAAATATGATGATTTTATGGTTTGTTTACAACTTGTGACTTCCTGTTATTAAAATATGATGATTTTTATGGTTTGTTTACAACTTGTGACTTCCTGTTATTAAAATATGATGATTTTTATGGTTTGTTTACAACTTGTGACTTCCTGTTATTAAAATATGATGATTTTATGGTTTGTTTACAACTTGTGACTTCCTGTTATTAAAATATGATGATTTTATGGTTTGTTTACAACTTGTGACTTCCTGTCATTAAAATATGATGATTTTTATGGTTTGTTTACAACTTGTGACTTCCTGTTATTAAAATATGATGATTTTATGGTTTGTTTACAACTTGTGACTTCCTGTTATTAAAATATGATGATTTTATGGTTTGTTTACAACTTGTGACTTCCTGTTATTAAAATATGATGATTTTTATGGTTTGTTTACAACTTGTGACTTCCTGTTATTAAAATATGATGATTTTTATGGTTTGTTTACAACTTGTGACTTCCTGTTATTAAAATATGATGATTTTATGGTTTGTTTATAATTTGTGACTTCCTGTTATTAAAATATGATGATTTTATGGTTTGTTTACAACTTGTGACTACCTGTTATTAAAATATGATGATTTTATGGTTTGTTTATAACTTGTGACTTCCTGTTATTAAAATATGATGATTTTATGGTTTGTTTACAACTTGTGACTTCCTGTTATTAAAATATGATGATTTTATGGTTTGTTTATAATTTGTGACTTCCTGTTATTAAAATATGATGATTTTTATGGTTTGTTTACAACTTGTGACTTCCTGTTATTAAAATATGATGATTTTTATGGTTTGTTTACAACTTGTGACTTCCTGTTATTAAAATATGATGATTTTATGGTTTGTTTACAACTTGTGACTTCCTGTTATTAAAATATGATGATTTTATGGTTTGTTTACAACTTGTGACTTCCTGTTATTAAAATATGATGATTTTATGGTTTGTTTACAACTTGTGACTTCCTGTTATTAAAATATGATGATTTTATGGTTTGTTTACAACTTGTGACTTCCTGTTATTAAAACATGATGATTTTTATGGTTTGTTTACAACTTGTGAGTTCCTGTTATTAAAATATGATGATTTTATGGTTTGTTTATAACTTGTGACTTCCTGTTATTAAAATATGATGATTTTATGGTTTGTTTACAACTTGTGACTTCCTGTTATTAAAATATGATGATTTTATGGTTTGTTTACAACTTGTGACTTCCTGTTATTAAAATATGATGATTTTATGGTTTGTTTACAACTTGTGACTTCCTGTTATTAAAATATGATGATTTTTATGGTTTGTTTACAACTTGTGAGTTCCTGTTATTAAAATATGATGATTTTATGGTTTGTTTACAACTTGTGACTTCCTGTTATTAAAACATGATGATTTTATGGTTTGTTTATAACTTGTGACTTCCTGTTATTAAAACATGATGATTTTATGGTTTGTTTACAACTTGTGACTTCCTGTTATTAAAATATGATGATTTTTATGGTTTGTTTACAACTTGTGACTTCCTGTTATTAAAATATGATTATTTTTATGGTTTGTTTACAATTTGTGATTTCCTGTTATTAAAATATGATGATTTTTATGGTTTGTTTACAACTTGTGACTTCCTGTTATTAAAATATGATTATTTTTATGGTTTGTTTACAATTTGTGATTTCCTGTTATTAAAATATGATGATTTTATGGTTTGTTTACAACTTGTGACTTCCTGTTATTAAAATATGATGATTTTATGGTTTGTTTACAATTTGTGATTTCCTGTTATTAAAATATGATGATTTTATGGTTTGTTTACAACTTGTGACTTCCTGTTATTAAAACATGATGATTTTATGGTTTGTTTATAATTTGTGACTTCCTGTTATTAAAATATGATGATTTTTATGGTTTGTTTACAACTTGTGACTTCCTGTTATTAAAATATGATGATTTTTATGGTTTGTTTATAATTTGTGACTTCCTGTTATTAAAATATGATGATTTTTATGGTTTGTTTACAACTTGTGACTTCCTGTTATTAAAACATGATGATTTTTATGGTTTGTTTACAACTTGTGACTTCCTGTTATTAAAACATGATTATTTTTATGGTTTGTTTACAACTTGTGACTTCCTGTTATTAAAATATGATGATTTTATGGTTTGTTTACAACTTGTGACTTCCTGTTATTAAAATATGATGATTTTTATGGTTTGTTTATAATTTGTGACTTCCTGTTATTAAAATATGATGATTTTATGGTTTGTTTACAACTTGTGACTTCCTGTCATTAAAATATGATGATTTTTATGGTTTGTTTATAACTTGTGAGTTCCTGTTATTAAAATATGATGATTTTATGGTTTGTTTACAACTTGTGACTTCCTGTTATTAAAATATGATGATTTTATGGTTTGTTTACAACTTGTGACTTCCTGTTATTAAAATATGATGATTTTATGGTTTGTTTACAACTTGTGACTTCCTGTTATTAAAATATGATGATTTTATGGTTTGTTTATAACTTGTGACTTCCTGTTATTAAAATATGATGATTTTTATGGTTTGTTTACAACTTGTGACTTCCTGTTATTAAAATATGATGATTTTATGGTTTGTTTATAACTTGTGACTTCCTGTTATTAAAATATGATGATTTTTATGGTTTGTTTACAACTTGTGACTTCCTGTTATTAAAACATGATGATTTTTATGGTTTGTTTACAACTTGTGACTTCCTGTTATTAAAATATGATGATTTTTATGGTTTGTTTATAATTTGTGACTTCCTGTTATTAAAATATGATGATTTTTATGGTTTGTTTATAATTTGTGACTTCCTGTTATTAAAATATGATGATTTTTATGGTTTGTTTACAACTTGTGACTTCCTGTTATTAAAACATGATGATTTTTATGGTTTGTTTACAACTTGTGACTTCCTGTTATTAAAACATGATGATTTTTATGGTTTGTTTACAACTTGTGACTTTTTGTTATTAAAATATGATGATTTTATGGTTTGTTTACAACTTGTGACTTCCTGTTATTAAAATATGATGATTTTTATGGTTTGTTTACAACTTGTGACTTCCTGTTATTAAAATATGATTATTTTTATGGTTTGTTTACAACTTGTGACTTCCTGTTAATTAAACATGATGATTTTATGGTTTGGTTACAACTTGTGACTTCCTGTTATTAAAATATGATGATTTTTATGGTTTGTTTATAATTTGTGACTTCCTGTTATTAAAATATGATGATTTTATGGTTTGTTTACAACTTGTGACTTCCTGTTATTAAAATATGATGATTTTATGGTTTGTTTATAATTTGTGACTTCCTGTTATTAAAATATGATGATTTTATGGTTTGTTTACAACTTGTGACTTCCTGTTATTAAAATATGATGATTTTATGGTTTGTTTACAACTTGTGACTTCCTGTTATTAAAATATGATGATTTTATGGTTTGTTTATAATTTGTGACTTCGTGTTAATTAAACATGATACAGTTAAACTTACGATTAATTTTAATTTTGATTTCAGACTTAAACTCTAATTAACCGTCCTCTAAGACATATATCACACCGACCAGCAATCAAAGTGTAGAATATGTTCTCGGTTTGTGTTGATTTATGGACCATTTTCGCATTTTACTTAAACTGCTATTTTCAATTAAAATATCTATAGCTTCATAGTGCTTGCAAGTTGCATCTTCTGCCTCTACTAGCCGAGGCGTTTTTGCTATAGTTATATTATAACCCTCCCTAATTAAGGATTTCATTTGCATATTAGAGCTATGCAAGCCTATTTGCAATAAGGTATGGTTCAGATCTGTCAAGATAGGTTTCAATTCAGGCATTACCAATTCATATGTGATAAATTCACAGTCAATTGCTGTGACGTCGCTACTTTCAATTACACGTCTTTTTTTTCAAGTTAAATAACTTTTTATCACATCTTGGTTTAGTGATTGCATTAATTCACTTTGCTTATTTTATTTTGTCAGTTAACATATCTTATAATATTATACATTCATAAAACTAAGAAAATGCCAATAGTATCTTGGAATACAATCTGTTTTATTGCGAATCCTATAAAATCACCCAGCAACTACTTATTTTCTTGCCTGCCACATGAGGTTCACCTACAGTGGAGAGCCAACTGGTTTTTATCACTAAAAAACCCTATTCAGGGTTTCGGGATTATCCATGCATAGTTTTAGTGGTAAATCATACTAGCTTTAAACTCGAACGTATGATCAAAGTGTTCTATCAACTACACCACCAAAACTAACCTCCGCCAAATCCCTACTAATACACAACACAATATGAACCCATACACAACCAAAACAAGCCAAAAGTGTTTTATAAACACCGCAATCAATTACACAACTATAAGAACTCCCTGTTAAATACCTTTCTATATACAAAGAAATCCTACTACCAGAAACATCCTGCATTAAATTTATAATGCTATTAATAAATTAGATTACATCGAGTTACATATAATGGGATTAAATCCATAGCAGGCGTTGGAGGTCCATAAATAATAAGAACCTTCGTTGCTTTGGGATGTTTTTCTGATGATTCCCAAATAAGGTAGAATACTACTACACGACACAGATTCAATAAATACACTCTCTAAACAGATTGATAAATGTGTAACAAGATTAGTAAAAACTTTCTCTGCTGATTCCCAAATGCAGTTCTACACGATACAGATCGGTAAATGTATACAGAAATCAGTAAACGCTTTCTCTTCTAATCCCCAAATTAGACACATATGCAATGAATTTATGCTCCATGCACATTGGTAAATGTATTTTAAAAAACAGTAAAAATAACCTTTTTCCATAAGTGCAAACACGTTTCATTACAACTGCGTAATCGGTTGAAAGTATCTCTTTGACAATTTCTGTTATAATTAAGGAGATCCCCTTCTGGTGAAGCTCCCCACCAGCAGTGTCAGAAAATCGCCATTAAAAATGCGTGATGAAAACTTGAATAATTAGACTTACTATCTTTCGAAGCTTATAACTACTTGCAAAATGTAATTCAAACCTTAATTTTTTTTCAATAAAAGGAGCAAAGACCACATTGTAAAATAATAACAAATTTTATGGCAAAATATGAAATATTTGTTTTTTTAATCGGTTTTCTTTAAAAAAGATTTCAAGAAGTCAACGAATTTGAACTTACTTCGAATATATATATATATATATATATATATATATATATATATATATATATATATATATATATATATATATATATATAATTTTTTTAAAAACCAAAGACAATGCGGAGAAAGACCGGAATTATGAAAAATTAAGAAAAACGAACAAATGTACTTACTTTTCTTTCCTTTCTTTACTTTTCTTTCCTTTCTTCCTTTTTTCTTTCTTTACTTTTGTTTTTCTTTCTGTACTTTCATATTCCGGTCTTTCTCCGCATTGTCTTTGGCTTTAAAAAAAAATTCTATATATTTATTTACCGACAATGCTTCAAGCAAACTACTACCTACTCATATATATATATATATATATATATATATATATATATATATATATATATTCCAAAAAATCGCTTACCTATAAAAATTACTAATCAATGGATACTTTCCTTCTTCATTGTTAAGAATTTATCCATATTTATATTTTATATTTCCATTTCCTTTTTAAATGAAATACTTTTTTTAAGCAAGGATTAAAAATACCGCGGCATGAGATGTTTCACAAGTGGCATAAAGGGAGACAAATGTTTCCTTTTATTCGAGTTAAGAACTTCGGTGGCCTTAAGCGCCAGAATTAATCTCACTTTCCATTGCTGGCTGTAAACAAAAGGTAATAAAAATGGGCCATCGTATTTGAAAAATGATCACATTTCACTTATCAGTTTTTGCCGTTACAAAATTCCACTCGATCGATTTTCGATTTTTTTTTATTCACTTAAAGAAATACATGTGTGTTTTTATTTAATATATTTTATTCCTTCTTTATGGAGTGATTTTTCTTTAATATAACAAAACATTGAATGAAGCAGAAAAAGTTGTTGTAGATATTCAATATTTTCAGGATAAAATTTAAAAAAATATTACGTTTCACTAAAAATTCAACGTGGTTTTAAAAAAAGGTTGTAAACTTTTGACTTTACAGGTAAATTTGCACAAAACTTATTTTTTGTTTTTTAAATGAAATTATTTTATTTTTTTATATTTTATCTTCAATTTGTGATATATAAATCTAAAGTAATAAATTAATTATTTTCATTTGAATAGACATTTCAAAATGGGAAAGGGTGAATAAAAAAACCGATTGCCTAGAATATTATATTCAACTTATTGGAAAGATATGACATTAAACCTGCAAATCTTGTAAAAATTGAACCTATAGAAAAATTTAGATAGATTATTAAATTGAAAAAATTGAAAACAAATAACTCGTACAATTCAACTAATTTTATTATGTAAAAAATGGCTGCATGAGCGCGCGCAGGCACCTGGAGACACTTTTTTTTTAATAAAAAATATTTCTATTATATTTTTAAAAATAATAGTTTATTTTGGAAGTATATGCCAGAAGGAAATTAAAGAAACCACTTTAAACAGAAATTATGAGTTTTGTATATTTTATTCACAGTTTTGTGTTAAGAGTTTCAAAAATTATCCCAAAATTCTGACACACCTAGCTCCCCACATGTGAAAGCCCTTATCCGTATTATCTCCTCTTCATGAAAAGATAAGTAAATTCAATTTAATATATTCAAATACCAATTAGTGTAAAAACCCTATTGTGATCATACAGACATTATAATTTTCTAAGGATTTTAAAGGTTATTCTTTTTAGGGTGTAATAAGAACTAACCTAATTTTTTATAAATTTAAACGGTTATTTATTTCTTCTTGGCTTTCCTCATATAAAATCATAGAATGATCAAATTCTCATCTCTTCTTTTCATTATCAGAAAATGGTAAAATTTTGATATAATTTTTAAATATGGTTTAATCGTTTGGAACGTTTGCATTTTACCAGATATAATAAAATTGTATAAACACTTGATTTACATAAAAATGATTATAAATCAATAACTATCAAGTTTAGATGAATAAAAGAGGAACAATTATATTACTCATGTGTCAACGTTATTCAACTGAAAATAGCTTAAAAACTAATGGAAAAATAAGAAAACAAAACATTACAATTTGAAATATTTAATAAGAATGACAATGGTAAACGTGGCGATATTCCACTGACTATAAACAATGTACGGATCCACCAGATTGCCTGGTATTTGTTGAGAAAAATATTAAATCACATAACATTTTTATGCTTTAAGTCTGTACAAATTCATGACAAAAATTACCTTATTTCCCAAATATGAGCAATATATCTGTTAATAATTGTCATATATTTAAATGGTTGTAAAAATAATTGTTTGAGAAAATGTGTGGAAT
Organism: Euprymna scolopes; assembly: GCF_053919585.1. Taxonomy (NCBI): domain Eukaryota; kingdom Metazoa; phylum Mollusca; class Cephalopoda; order Sepiida; family Sepiolidae; genus Euprymna; species Euprymna scolopes. Next base: position 158,649,549 of record NC_136527.1, on the reverse strand, counting down.
ATATTTGACATGTTAGTATCAACATTATCGGTCTTAAACGATTGATGTCAATATTAAATGAGGTTCATATGTAAACTTTATTCGATATTGATGAAAATATCAAGTAACGAAATACGATTATCAACAAATTGCTTAACAATAACTAAAATATAAATAAGACCACAGCTTTCATAATAGAATTTCTATTCAATGTGTAAATATGTGGTTAACTAATATTTATTAGATGAAAAGGCAAAAGCACATATTATATAGTTTTTCTAAAAAAAGTTTAGCGACAGTTTTGTCTTGCAAAGATTCTGTATAATTTTAAATATTTCCTCATTAGAAAAGTTTTGTCGCAACAAGTTTCTTTCTTGATGATTTACTTTGTTTTCAAATCATTCCAAATCATTATTGATTCGCTATGATATTAATTTATATCCGATGGCGTTTTAAGTGAAACTTACTTTATCTTCATGTGAAGTACAGATCAGTATTACATTGTATATTGGTAAATGCTATTATGTAGAGGCAGTATTTTTAAGGTTTTTGTGTGAAGGCAATTCATAATTTTATATTTAAGTGAGCAATAATAAAACATACAAAAGAAACAACAGCTTGATTGATAACATTTATTTTAAGAGATATTTTCGATAAGAGAATTTTATAATGGCGATAGATATATTCTCATTGAACGTTATCTCATGATTTGAGGCGGATTTACTCTTTTGATCATTATGTTTTATCAACACTGAATCGTTATATTCTGCATCCTCTCATAGGTTTTCTCATTTATTGATAAGCAGATTTATCGTTACGCAAAAGGCATCCTCTTCTAGATCTTTAAAAGAGCATTTTTTTGGTCATATTGGCGATTTTTTCTCACATTGTAAACATCTTATTGATTAGTAGATTTATCGTTACGCAAAATAGTATAGGAAATAAGTTGTCTATTTGAAAAATATTTTAGCATGTTGACTATTGTTCAATTGTTAATAATTCAATGTATTGTAGTACGAAACACGTGATAATATGCCTTTTGGTAATCAATTAATACATTTTTGATGCCAAAACAATTCCTGTTCAGACATTGTTCATAAATGTTGCAATCAAACAAATAAAGAGCTTCTATATTATAGTTAGACAGAAGATGCCTCTGTACTTGCTAAAGCATAGTGTCTTACTGTTATGGGGAAATGATGTTTATAACACCTTTTAGTTGCCATAGTTCTGTGGCTTCCTTAAAAATCAAAGGATTCGTGAAACAACCACCATATTTTCTATGAAGTGATGATAGCTTTTTCAAACAGAAATTTGATAAATTGTCGTCTATGATAAAATTGATCCAATATTATATTTAACATTCAAGATTCTCGCATTTCAGGTTTATTTTTGTTCAATACGGTTATATTCAATTGCTACTAAACCTCTTGTTATTTTTTATATTTTTGTTAGCGTTTGTTTCTAGAATTGAGGCATCCGATCGAACCAAAGATATAAAACCACTTTCTTGCACATTCCAACCGAGAGATTTTAAAAGATTCCCTAAATGTGCAGTTGTTAAAATATTTCTGAAATTTATTTTGCTGGATATTTTTATCAGATATGATTTCCAAGAATATAATTTTGTCAATTGTTTATTTTCACAATTTATTTACAAAATAAAGGAATATTAACATAGTGTGAAAGTTGATGTACAGGAACATGTAAATTCACATTCTGTGCAAGAATATGGCTTTTCACTTTTTGTTTTATTTTACTTCGGTCGAAGTTCTCAGAAATCAAGGGGCCCACGACCTGGGGCTAACACTTGAACTGTATATGAGATACATAGATATTCGAATGTTCCATTAAAGTTCTTTATCTCTCAAGCACTGAATTAGTAAAGAAATTGAGAACATAATTTTCCTCTCCCCCAATTAACCATTTTTATACATTGTAGTATATCTTTCATGTTGGTCTCATGGTCTTACCGGATTCCAGGACAAGAATTTATCTAATTTGGTGGAGTATCCAGCTTCGTGCTATTACTTGAGGTAATATCACTTGGAGAAGGTGCACCATTCCTTGGAAAAGTTGTGGGGTAGCCGAAGTGAGGAGATCTTATTTGGCTGTGAATACTATGTGATTTTGAATATTTGGTCAGGGTTTACTTCTATGGAAAATATATCCTCATGCCAGATTGTTCTAACAAACCCCTGTACAGAAGGAACTTAGACACTCGTGAGTTCTCATATGTCTGATGTTGCAGAACAGTGAGCAGTGAATACTATGTGATTTTAAATATTAACTCATGGTTTACTTATAGGGAAAATGTATCCTCATGCTTGGTTATTCTGGCAAACCCCTTGTATACTCAATGATAATGTCTAGTAGGCATTTAAGTTCTCTCCTGGTTGTCAGTGTGAATTCTCATATGTTTCACTAAACAAGATTTTTCAAAACAAGAATATCCGCACATTTCACAAGTATGTGGCTTTTCTCTTTTTTTATCTATTTTACTTCAGTAAGTATTAAGAGATCAAGGGGCTCCCTCCTGGAGCTAACACTTGATTCTGTTATGATTTAAATTTATATCCGAGGGCTCTTTTAAGAATAGATGCTGTTCCCTTTATGGCTGCTATTTGTATTTCGTTACAGCTTGGTCTTCCAAGGATTGCTTCTAAGTATTTAGGAAGATTCTTTTTTATTAACCCAGTTGCTCCTATCACAACCGGTATAATGTTTATTTCTTTCAGAGACCATGTCGTTTTTAGATCATTTTTAGGTCCTGATATTTTGTTATTTTTTCCCGTTCAGCTCTGTCAAGGCCAAAATAATTTGGGACTGTAACATCGATAATGAGCGCAGTTCTTTCAGGCTCGTTCCATATTACAATATCTGGCTTGATGGCCTTGTCTTTATGTATCTCCCCGCCTGTATGTCTTTGTCATAGAACACGGTCACTTTTCCATTTGATGTTATTGGTGGTGGTTCATGTTCCCAGATGTTCGTCGCTCTGTCAAGCTGCATCTCTCCACAGATTTTCCAATGAAGGTACTTACATACTTTGTTGTGGCGGGCAGTGTAGAAGCCATCTGCCAATAAGATTGGTCATGCAGACATTAGGTGGCTTGGACTCTCAATTGCTGAGTGGCAAAACAGGCATTAGCCATTTGCTTGTAAGCCAGCCATTTTGTTGAATCCATTTGTGAATAAGACTTGGTCTTGACTGGCTACAATGAGTCTTTCCTCATCAAATGGAAGTCTCCTGCTCTTGAACCATTCGAGTGAAGCATCCCTGTCTATATATTCCTGTTTAAGCTCTTCCAGAAACTTTCCTGCTCTTTTATGTTGTTCCCATCCTTGCTTTCTTGTGTCTGTTTCGATTTCGGTGTATTTCTTTCTCTTTTTTCTTGCAATCTGTGTTGCTGGATTATCATATACCTCGGCAGTATTTTCCAGTATGACACCCCCAAAGTTTTCGGCAAGCTTCGTGACTGAGGTTTGTTGAGGTAGACGTTCATGGTGGTCCCTCACTATTTCTATTGTCATATCTGTTGAGCTTTTCACCAGTGTGAGTTCTCATATGACTCACTAAATGCGATTTTTCAGTAAAAGAATATCCACACACTTCACAAGAATGTGGCTTTTCTTCGGTGTGAGTTCTCATATGTCTCACTAAATTTGATTTTTTAGTACACGAATATCCACACACGTCACAAGAATGTGGCTTTTCCCCAGTGTGAGTTCTCATATGACTCGCTAAATTTGATTTTTCAGTAAACGAATATCCACACACTTTACAAGAATGTGGCTTTTCTCCAGTGTGAGTTCTCATATGAATCACTAAATTTGATTTTTCAGTAAACGAATATCCACACACTTCACAAGGATGTGACTTTTCTCCGGTATGAGATCTCATATGTCTCACTAAATTTGATTTTTTAGTACATGAATATCCACACACTTCACAAGAATGTGGCTTTTCTCCGGTGTGAGTTCTCATATGAATCACTAATGTTCCTTTTTGAGTAAAAGAATATCCACACACTTCACAAGAATGTGGTTTTTCTCCAGTGTGAGTTCTCATATGTCTCACTAATGTTGATTTTTCAGTAAAAGAATATCCACACACTTTACAAGAAAGTTGCTTTTCCTTCATATGTTTATTCATATTTAAACTAAATTCTCCTGGAGCAAGATTATCACTTCCAAGTTATACACAAATTTTAATCTGGAGTTGTTGATGCAATTTAGATGCTAAATAAATTTCAATTTGTATCACTTTATTTGATAAGAGATATTTCGTTGTGTAAAAGTTAAAATATTCTCTTTTATAAACAAGCAGATTTTTCTGAAATGTTAAATTCGATATCTTATGATTTATAAAAACATTAAACAAAAATTTCACAAATTTAAATATGTGTGATGTTCTTATCACTATTTGCTAAACAATCCAGATAAAATAACTCTTCACACATATATGTCTAATAATGTTGTGTGCTGTCGTTTTTGTTGTCAGCCACGTAAGGAAATAATTGTGTATAGAATACTGTTTAAGGAGAAGGATGGTCCCTTAATATTCATTAAAAACATTCAAGCAGGAACATCTGCAAATAAAAAATAAATGAAATTTTATATATTTAATATCATTGTTTATTTTAATCGTGCCAACAAAACAAGAAACATAACTTTATAAAACATTTAAAAATCACAGAAATAAACACTTAATTCACATTCATATTGTTTAAATGTTAAATACTATTCATAGTATTTTGTAATAGATGAAGGAATTATGCAATTAATAAAGTAGAATAAACAATAATATAGTAAGAATTTGTAGAAACAATAAACATATAACTACCATGCTACTACTGATAATAATAAAAATATATTTCTAACAATAGAAAAATAAATGTTTAATACAGGAAAAATGATTTCAAATACTCAGCTTTCGTTTTAAGTCATATGAGTGCATTATTATCATTCCCATATCTTATTATCCAAATGATAAAAGCATATAATAATCGATTATCACAATTTCATTTTTTAATTAACGTCTGATAATGCATATTTGTATACGAAAAAAGCCACCGAAAGTTGTAAATTTGGTACCTTACCTAACCTTACAGAATTGATATTCTTAGTAGTTATTTTAATTTTGATTAAAATATTGTTTAATTTTTTAAATTCAACAAATTGTTACTAGCATTCAACAAATTATTTCATCCACGTTTTTAGTGTATTTTTATTTTTTATATATTTTTATTTTCTTTATGATTTTTTATCAGAATAATTTTCACCTTCTAATAGTATGGATTAGTAAAATGTATTAATGTTGAAATCTTTCTCTCTATTTGTTTTCATTTTTCTGCATCTTTTTCTTCTAGGGGGTGGAACAATCGACCAGATGTCTAATATTTACCCCTATTTTAGTGAGTCCAACCAAGAGATCTTTTTAGGATTCTAACGGTCCCTTTCAGTGCAATCGTTTGTATTTCACTTGAACTTCCTTAACCAGTTATGTTTGCTTAAAGCTTAATATGAATTTAAATATGGCCTTAAAATGAGTCTAATGGTCTATGAACTAATCTTCTTTCATTCTTCTGCATATTAATGTTGCATCTATAACCAGTAGATATTTTATTGTCGGTTAAGCTTTTTATTTCATTTTAAAATTACGTTTCTTTTTCTTACTGGATTTTGGATTTTTATGTCTTTAAATCTTTTCTAACCTTAAGCTTAAAAATTACGTTTCTTTTTTAGATTTTTATGTATTTTAACCCTTTCTAATCAGCTTAAAAATGACGTTTCCTTTTTTAGAGCAAATAAAAATTACGTTTCCTTTTTTAGAGCAAATTAAAATTACGTTTCCTTTTTTAGAGCAAATAAAAATTACGTTTCCTTTTTTAGAGCAAATAAAAAGTACGTTTCCTTTTTTAGAGCAAATAAAAATTACGTTTCCTTTTTTAGAGCAAATTAAAATTACGTTTCCTTTTTTACAGCAAATAAAAATTACGTTTCCTTTTTTAGAGCAAATAAAAATTACGTTTCCTTTTTTAGAGCAAATTAAAATTACGTTTCCTTTTTTAGAGCAAATAAAAATTACGTTTCCTTTTTTAGAGCAAATTAAAATTACGTTTCCTTTTTTAGAGCAAATTAAAATTACGTTTCCTTTTTTAGAGCAAATTAAAATTACGTTTCCTTTTTTAGAGCAAATAAAAATTACGTTTCCTTTTATAGAGCAAATAAAAATTACGTTTCCTTTTTTAGAGCAAATAAAAATTAGGTTTCCTTTTTTAGAGCAAATAAATTTATTCTTTGATGATTAAAAGTCTGATGATTTCATTGAGTTATGAAACATGTGAAAGTGTAAATCATTTCCATTGAGTTTAATAAACAATTAATTTTAATAAAATTTTAATTAATTTATTATTAAACGATTAATTTTAATAAGCGTTGAAATTTTAAGATATGCTTATTGAATATATACATTATAAACGTATTTTGTTTTAAGGAAAATGTGTACATGCGTGCGTGTGTGTGTGTGTGTGTGTGTGACAATCTTGATGTAATATTTGTCATTGTTATAATGAGAGAAATATATCTAGGTTCATCAGAAAACGTCTGTTTCTTGCCTTCCTAAAGCACATGCATATACTGTATATAGGGATACTTGATATAGGAATATGTAAATTCAATAAAACTCTCTAACCTTTCTTAAAAGAGACTTATTTAATGCAAAAAACGAAACTAATTCGGTTGGAAAAAAATCTACAGTAAAATCTGTACATTTATTTTTTTATTTGTTTTACTTGTTTTCCATATATATTTCTCAAATTTAAAGCATATTATTCAAATTCATAAATTGTTTAAGGAAATCCGTTTATCGCTAATTCATTTGAACATAGAAATTGTTGTTACTACATGTGTTTAACTCATCAGCAAGTTAATATTTAATCTTTAACTATGATTAAAACAAAATTTTTATTTATTAATTTTTTAATACACAATTAACATAGTAAAGATATTACAAAGCCTGCTTAAACCTTGCTAGAAAATCACATAAGAGTATCCTATACGTTAACAAAGCTACGATTACCATATGTATTGTTTATTGGTGCAAAATATTGCTTCGTGCAACTATCAAGACCATATTTTTCTTCGACTTCTAAAAAAGTCTCAAGTATATACTCTGCACCAACATACTTACTCCCGACCAATCACATAAACATCAAAATCTAACCATTCTCCTTTGTTTATGCTTGTAAGGCTTCTACTGTTTAAGACAAAAATAGTGAAAATTGGCGTTGGAATGTTTTATTTTAAAATATTTGTTCATTCTTATTCATCTAAACGTTAAAATTATTTGTAATCAGAGACGTTTAACTTATAAGCGAGTTTTATGTTTTATATTTAATATTAGTAAGACAAAATATTTAAATTATTATTAACATACACATACATACATTAACATACATACATTAAACCTATATCATTTTGATTTTTAACTAAACATTTTATAACAATACAACTACCACATATAGATTAATATTTTCCTTGCTTGGGACAATTACATTTTCTATTTCTTCTCGTGTATTTCTCAAAGTGTCAATCCTATTATTCCAAACCAATGAAGAAAAATATCCGTTCATCTCTAATTCAGCTTAACATATTTTCTAAAACTTAATCACATGTAAGATCAGCACATTTAATAATAAATCTATAAACATAGTTTTATATTAAGAAAGTTAATTCTGTTTCCTATTTTTAAGGAATATAGTTTTAAGAGATTTAATAGTGAATTGTTATAGGCAATAAAAACAGACGAAATAAAGCTCCACGTTTACAGCTTTAATGAAGAGTAACACTAGATCTACAAGTCAAACAAGTTAATCTTTGTTTCTGTATCTTGCCGATATTTAATGTGCATTAATTGTCAGCCATGGTTTGTGTAGACAGAGCGGCAAACACTGCTGATTGTAGTGAATTTGTCCTTATAACGAGGTATCTGACCAGCTTTGAATAGAAGTGTACTGGAATATGATGATGTATTATAACAAGGTACCTGAACAGTAAATTAATTAACACTAGATCGACAAGTCAAATGAGTCAAACTCTTTGTTTCTGAATCTTGCCGATATTTAATATGCATTGTCGGCCGTGGTTTGTGTAGACAGAGCGGCAAGCACTGCTGACTGTTGTGAATTTGTCCTTACAACCAGTTTATTAACGATTTTAAAGTGTTTCTCTTTTTACCGTTGAATGTTTTTAGGGTTGTTACACCTAAAGTTTTATCTGCTGCAATACATTTTGAATGCCGTTTATATAGTGCTGAGATTAACTATTAACTAATAAAATTAGCATTGGATAAGTAAATGTCATATTAAAAGATATGCGAATTCAACGAACCCTAATGCACTTTATTATCTTCTTTACTGTTTCTATAGAAAATGTTACCCGGCCATTAGATTGAGGTTATGTAAATAAGAACTGCCTATCTTTAAACTTGAATCACAAATTTTAAGCCTTTTCAAAAGTTATGTTGTACAGAATTAATAAATTACAAAGAAATTATAAACTGATATTTTGTTACATGTTAGGGACCATACGTCGGTTGTAATAAAGTTAGCTATAGTGAAGATTGGCGAGGCTTTGTTTTTATTTTTCAGCTACTTCTATCCATTTTGCATGTGGTTTATGATGTTCATGCCAGAGGGTATGACGTCATAAAATTGGTAATGGTGTAAGAGTTGTTTAGAAAATAGACTAATAGTATCTTGAATAATTTAAATTAAATATGATTATCATTATTATTGAGTATCCATATTGTCATTAATTACAATCTTTACTGTTTGCATAGCAAACTTTACCCGGACATTAAATTGTATGATGTGTAAGGAGTGTGTAACAACTTACCTGCCAAATCGATTGCCCTTAAAATGTTTATGTGTTATAACAACACTAATTCATCTTCACGTAATCATCAGACAGTATATATTTTGTACGGTTGTACTTCATTGGTTGGTGGGCATTGGATTAGATAAGCTTATCTGACATTTCTGAGCTGGCACTTTCCATTTTGTGTGTGGTTTATAAAGTGCAGATTAAGAGGGATAAAGTTATTTAATTAGAACTAGAGCACAAGTTGTTCACGGGAGAGACTTTAGAGAATTTTATGATCTCCACAGAATATGTTCTTACAAAGTGCTGAAACATGTTGGATTTAAATTTGCGACCCCAGTTTTTAATCGTTTGTAACAGTTGTTATTTTTAAAAGTTGTTTTTACACAATAATTAATATATATTTTCAAGTGTAAGAAAAGTTTTAAATTATTATATTTTTTGGAGTCAGTGAACATTTTACATTTGAAATTTTTTATACCTATGTTTGACTTATGTTTTTTTTTACAAAGGAGTCACCATTATTAAGGTCTAGATGCCACTCGAGGATAAGGGTTAATAAGCATACAGTGGTCAATGGAACACTGCCATCGTAATTATAGTGGAAATTTGGTAAATTGGATTACTTAAGGGAAACGGCTCATTAAGAACATGTTTAGGTTGGACTTGAAAATGACCGTATTATAGTCAGCTGGAAAGCAGGCAAATGGAAGGGTTTCCCAGGTGTGAATTCTAAGAAAGAAACTTTGTTCATGGAATCTATGTTTATGTTTAGGCAGAGATAAAGAGTGGGGGAAATTATTGATAGTGTTTTCAGCTAGACGAGTGTTTCTCGTGAAAGTTTGGCGAGAGGGGCTATAGACTGGAGCTCAGACGAGCAGTTGCCATGAAAATAATGATAAAGCAGAGACAGGCTGTGAGAAAGAGTTTGCAGGGAAGAGAAAATAGCATCCACCACTAGGGTACAAATCTGTAAAGGACTGGCACATGAGTTGGAATAGATACATCGAGATCATTGCTAAGACTGCTGTGAAGAAGGTGGGCTCTCTCTACCTTGCTAGAAAGTTATTTACACTTGAAAATATCCTATACCTCTACAAAGCTACAATTCGCCCATGTATGGCGTATTGTTTTGACATTTGGGCTGGTGCATCTGCTGCTAGTCCCTTGCTCCTGGGCAGGGTTCAAAACAAAGTCGCCAACTTGATAGATACTGAACTATCATCTAAGCTTCAGCCGCTGTCCCATCAACAAAATATTACATCCCTCTGCTTTTTTTTGTTTTACAAGTATTTTAATGGTGGATGTTCTGATGAACTACAAGATCTTGTACTCTCTCAATGAAAATACCTTGGAAGTGCGAATGAACGGGAAATCCGGGCCATCAAAAAAAGTCGGTTTATGGGTCAGACGTTGAATGGAGCAAAGTTCGGATGAACTTAAACCCTGACCGACAAAAATTAAACCCGGGAATAAGATGATGTCATTCGGCCACACGTAAGACCAAATGCAAGCATCAACAGGGTCAGAATGTGGGTCGATTACGTAAATTGGTTAATGGGAAAATTCATAAAAAGCAATGATAAACAAGTCAAGATTCAGTCAGAGAGTGACAGCAGAAGGGAAGGAGAGACGATGCTCAACTGCCTGTCACGGTCGCAACCACACCCTCTCTGCCTCACTATCTCCTCCACCGCCGTATTACGTGTATATGTTTGTTATTAAATAAATCAAGTTGTTTTATAACAAAGCGTCTCGTTATTCATAGATTAATGAACATTCACTAGACGAGTTACAACAACATATATGCATAAATGTCAAACGAACTATCTCTCTATCTATCAAGATATTCAAAAATCTCAGATAGTTATAATATAGATGGTGCTAACAAAATAGACGTCACGGCCATACCACCCAGTATATAACAACCTGACAAGCAGCAAAAACCCACCCCAACACAGTAGAGATCCCTAGATGTATGAAAGCCTTCTATTCTAATAGTTTCTTCCCTAGAACTGCTAGACTCTTTCTATCTTCCTGCTTCCCCAACTGTACTGACATGCAGAAATTAAAATGTAATGTAAACAGATATTTTGCTGCTAAACTCCCTACATAGTACCCCTGCAACCTAGTTCCCAGATAATAGCCCCCTACATCAAGAGGCAAAAAAACCTGGTAAAACCAAACAGGACATCCATGTAAAAAAGTAAATTTATAATAATAGATAGTTGTGGACAGAAAACTACTTCTAAATGTACCCCCCCCCCAAAAAAAACAATGAAAAACAAAAAACTATGCTGGTTTCGATTGTAAACATTTAAAAAAAATTTAAATATTAAAAAAAAAAATTGTGCTCAGTTGTCTAACAATTCGACAAATTTGGATCAACTTATTTTGTTCGTGGTAAACATTATTTTCTCCAAGAAAAGAAAGTAAATAAACACATTTTTGATAAAAATCTAAATATCAGATTAAAAAATCGATTATTAGGAAGATTAGGAAGGGGTGGCTGCTCCTTTTAAGTTTAATTTATAAAACAAAGTCTTAAATATTTAAATGTTGTGTTTTTGACATCCTATTTTTTCACAATATTTTTAATGGCTTTCAGGCGTAATGGCAAACAAAAAAATACATTTTTTTAGCAGTAAATCTACGTTGGATTCGATTGTAAACATTTACCAATTATTTTTTTATTTATTAAGTTTCTGTTAAGTGATCATTTAACAAAAGAATCATTTTATGTAAACGTAATAGAAGCATCATTATTCCATTATTCAAAAACCTAAAACATTTTTGGGTTTGTTTTATTGTAAACATAGATTCGACAAAGTTGTCACAAAACAAATATAGAACAAATAAACGTAATCAAAGGCAAGATAAGTTCCTTTTCTACCAAACTGGATATGTTTTTTTAGTATTTATATTTAATGTAACCTGTTTCTTCAGCTCGAAAAATATATAGTGTTTACTGATGTATTGGAAAATGTAAAATGGCGGCCAACTCTCTCTTTGACACGGTAAGTTTGAGAAAAGGAGTTAAAAATTAAAAAAAACTAGACAAAATACTGTTAGAAACTCGCTCAATATATGTTACCGTGACACGTGACATAGACTGACATATATTCGGCGGGTTTTTAACAGTATTTTGTCTGTTTTTTTTTTATTTATAACTCATTTTCTCAAACTCAAACTTACCTTTGATAACATTTATTTGTTCTATATTTGTTTGTGACAACTTTTTCGAATCTATGTGTACAGTAAAACAAACCAAAAGAATCCGTAATAGAAGAATCCTTATTCCATTATTCCAAAACCTAAAACATTGAATAAAATATAAAAATTCAAACGGAATTCTCTAGCGACATATTAGGTAAATTAGGACAGGAAATGATTTCTAAACACACACACACACACACACACACACACACACACACACCCACACGTATATATATGGTGCTAGTGCACTTACTAATCCGCGCTATTTTTTAAATCGTCTTTCCACGTTTAATTAAAGTTTTATGATGTTTTTTTTTTATTCAATTGTAAGGTTAAAGTACAAAATGGGTACAAAACAACCTCCTCTCCACACGTTAAGATGGCTTTTTAAATAATAACGTTATTATTTCAGCACGGTTCAATAAGTGCACTAGTACCAAATAAAACAATTAAATACCGAAAAAAACAGTTTTTGCGTTCAGTTGTTTAACAATTCAACCAACTTCGAATCAAATTATTGTTTATGGTAAACATTAGGATTTTTACAGAAATCACGTAAATTTTACTTAAATAAACACATTTTTAATCACGAAATCAATATTTTTTTTTATTGGATTGCAATAAAAGTAAACGTTTTTTTATGTTTAACATTATTTTAAGAATCAATAATTTAGAGGAAGATTGCAGAAAAAAAAATATTTCAGATTATTTTAAAAGTTATTGAATGGGATTTTTTTAAAGCGTAAAAAATAAATTACCTTTCATATTGGATTGCAATAAAAATAAACTTATTTTAATATTTAAGATTATTTTAAAGTTGTTGGATAATATTTTTGTAAAGTGAAAAAAAAAAAAACTTACCTTCCATTCCAGCAATTTAATACATGAATTTAATACGAAAAAAAAAATCGTTTTTCTTTTGTGTCCAACACAGAAAATTTGTTTGTTTATTAGGATTTCTTAATATAATCTTTAGTAAATTGATACAAATTTTCTTTTGTGCGTCCAATTCATTAAGCAATTAAATATATGAAAATATAAAAAGAATCAAAATCAAAAGATAAAAAAACACGATTTAAACGTGAAATTATTAAAAGAAGAAAAAATCAACTGCTTCAGAACAAAGAACTTCTGTTCATCGTGAAACGGTGTAATCATTATTTTGTTCCTCGTGTAAAAGATTGAACATTTCATTATGATTTGGATTAGTCGAACTACTGTTTACATTAGGCACCGCCAAAAATGGCCGCAAAATCAAGTTGTTGTTGTTTTTTAAAACTAAATTACATTTATTAAAATCCATTATTTCTGAGTAACTTTTTTTTTTCCAGAAAGATAAAACCCTGAATTTTATATAGCAAACAGAATAATGTAAAACTTTTTCTACTATTTTAAATTCAATTTTAAATGTTAAATTTTCCCAAAAAGTTAACAACTGATATTTTTTGTCTTGCACAAAAAACGTACTTAAATATTTAAAAAAAAAAAAAGGTTTTTGAAATAATTTATTTATTCATTTATTGTCTAACTAAGATTTAGGATGATTTTCTAAGAGAATATGCAAAAATATTATAATATAAGTACCTGAATTTCAAATAATTCCACTTATTCATATTATTCAACGAGATATTTCGCGTCGCCGTAGAGTTCAGATCGACGCTGTTTACGTTTTCTTTTGATGAGACGAAAACTATGGAAGACCAAACAGGCCAAAAAAAACTTATTTTTCAGTGACGAAAATTTCAATGTATTATTAAGCTGAGGCTAGCCAGTACCAGATGGGTGACCATTTGTATGAGTTTGGTTTTTAATGTGTATGTGT
>NC_136527.1:158560646-158630646 GCF_053919585.1 Euprymna scolopes | reverse complement strand
ATGAGAGCAGGTTGTGGTTTGGTGTACTGGCTCAGTTCAGTGAATGCAGTCACTAACCGAAAGCCTCCTGAAGGTTTGGTAACAAGGAATGAAGGGTTTACATATTCCGCTGTGATGTTTATGTCTTCTGGGCGTACGAAGACACCTTGTTCGTATAGTTCATCAATCTTGGTTTGGAGTCGCTCTAGATTTGTCCGGTTATCTAATGGAATGCGTCCCTTTCTTTGTGGTGGTAGAGATACGGCAACATTAATCCTGTGTTGGAAATTTCCTGATCTTCCATTGTAGCATCCGATTACCGGTGAAAATACCTGATTATTTCTTATTTGTCGTGAAGAAGATGGTCTTTTCTTCCTGGCTAAGGATGTTCGAGGGGTCCACAGAAATTTCTGCTGACCTGTCCGTTTGTTTGGAATCATTGGTAAGAATTATTGGAGTCGGTTTCAAAGTATCACTGGATAGCGATAATTGGGTCGTGTGGCGTATCTGACATGCTTGCTCATGGCGTTTGATGAGTATGGGTATGGTGGACTTGTTGGTGAGCGTTATTATATCATGATCCGGTTTCACTAGCTCACATTGGATCCATTCATCCTGATTGTTATTGCATCTAGGTTCTACTGAAACTATTTTATCCTGGTATTCAGGTGGTATCGATAAGGCAACGCTGGAACCAGGTAGTAGGCAGGTCTGTCGTGGGACGCGCAATATAGTTGCTGCTTTAACATAAGCGTGTCTTTTTATATTGAGGTATTTGAAATCACAGCAATCACCGAGGTAAACGTGGTTGGTGTTTGCGCGAAGGTAAACGTCATTCCTGTCCATAAATGGCATGCCACCCAGAATGGCACAGTTCAGGTCCTTAACTACAAGTCCGTCGAAGCGAAAGCAGTGGGCTTGATTTGTGATTGGACACCTTCTCGAAACATTGAAGTGTACTTCCCCTTCTATTTCCATGGGGGAGACACCGTCCGCCATGTTAGCTTTGTGGATGGTGGGCAGAATATTTAGTTTTAGACGTCTCGCTTCGCTTTTCCTAATTAAATTAGTTTCCGCACCGGTGTCCAGTATAATGATAGAGTTTTCTTTGTTTGTTTCTACTTCCATACACGGTGATGATACAATATCTACCTTGTTGATTTTGGGGTTCTGAGGTTGTTTAACTCGGACCATCCTACTATTGGGTTCGTGGTACTCGAAGTCTTCGTCTTCTTCTTCAGATTCCGATAAGATTTCAATATCAGTAATTTTAGATCGAAGAAATCTTCTATCTGATGTTGGCATAAAAGGGCAGTTTTGGAAGTAGTGAGTCTCTGCACCTGGTATGTTTGCTGCATCGCAGAGGCAACATTTCGGTCTTTTTGTCAGGCGACCTCTCTGGTTTCCAGATCTTCTACTTCTGTTGATGGAAGAGTATGCTATATTCCCTTCTCTGTCCCCTATTTCTTGTAATAGGGATGGTATAGCATCACTGATCTCCGCCCTAATAGAATATAGAGTGGAGTCCCTTAGAGTGATCGCGAATCTTTGTTTAACAATGGATGGTAGTTCTCGATGGATTGCATCAAGCCAGATCATCACCGTGATGTTCTGTAATGTAGGGGTTAGGCATTCATCGTTTTCTAATTTTGATCCGCAATGTTTAATGGCTGAAGATTTTGTAATCAAGCTGTCTTCCATAAATGAGTAGCATCTTTCCCAGAGAGCCTCTCTTGTTTCATTGGCGCCACATTTAAATTTAAACATGTTCATTATGGTCGTACCGGATTTACGACAATCATAGTATTGACGGAGTCTATCAAAGATTTCGTCAATACTGTGCGCCTCTTCTTTTACGAAGGTACTACTAACAACAGGGGCATGGATGCTTATAAAGCCGAGTAGTACTTTTAGGTTAATGGCTTTTTTTTCCGCCGAGAATCTTTTCCCATTAACCTCTTGTTCATCGGTTATGAAGCCTCTGTGGGGGATGCCACTTGCGACACTGCACCAGGTTTTAAGGTCCTCCAAATAGCGTTCGAATTTATCTTCATTTGAGATATGGTATAATAACTGCTCACACCAGGCTTCGAGCGAGCCTCTTGATTCGTGTTCAGTGAGGATTCTTTGTTTAGTGCTGAAGGCAGACATCCTTTTATTTTAATTTTAATTTAAAAGTTTCCAAATTAATCACCGTGAAATTGAACAAGTTGAAAAAATAGCCGTAGAAAACTTTAATCAAAGATCAGGGTGGAGACTTTTTTTTTTTTTTTGTTACTTTCGTCCTTTCAATAGTTTAAAGTTTAGTAAAGAAAACTTTTGAATTAACAAATGGCATCCGTTATTTTCTATCAATATCTGAAAGAAAATAAAAGTGAAGAAACAGTCTGATTAAATTAATTCTTTAAGCTTTAAGGTAAGATTCGTTTGGCAAGAACATACGTATGTATGTTATGTTACTAATAGAAATGTGGTGTTTTTTTTTGTTTTTTTTGTAGAAATGTCAAGGGGGGAAAAGTGTAAAAATTCAATTTCTTTTAGAAAAAAATAAACGAAAATAAAAGTTCAGATTTCTAATAATCTTTGCTGTAATATGAGTGAGAGTAAAAATTGTTTTTTTTTTTGTTACTTTCGTCCTTTCAATAGTTTAAAAGTTTAGCAAAGAAACTTTTGAATTAACAAATGGCATCCGTTATTTTCTATCAATATCTGAAAGAAAATAAAAGTGAAGAAACAGTCTGATTAAATTAATTCTTTAAGCTTTAAGGTAAGATTCGTTCGGCAAGAACATACGTATGTATGTTATGTTACTAATAGAAATGTGGTGTTTTTTTTTTTTTTTTTTTTTTTTTTTTGTAGAAAGTCTTACCGTACACCGACCCCTAGTCAATGGGCACTTATTTGCTTCCGTTTGTAAAACGTATTATTGAGGGAGGCTTAATTCTTTTGAATTTTTGGCCGCTGCCACCACGTATGTATGTGGTCAGATGCCTTTCCGGGGATAAGGCAGGTTTCAACAATAATTCACAGGAGAACAGTTTATGTCAGAGACGAGACGTCGAAGTGTAGCGAGTTGTTAGACGAACTCGACTCTTCATATGAAGAGGGTATTTAAGGTAAACAAGGAGGTCACGTGATGTGACGCAGGGAAAGGTTACGACGCTCGGCTGACACCAATGATTGCCGGTCTCGTCCGATCCATGCTTGACGGGAATTCACGAGAATTCGGGTAAAATTATGCAAGAGTATCTAAAAATATATAAAAATATAATTTACTTTGCAATAACTTTTCGAAAAGGAATGGTTCTCGATCCCTGACAAGCGACATCTGTCGCGATTCTTTAAACTAAAATACAAACATTCGCCACATGTAACTGTCATGTATAAGTGCCGATTCTTGCTGTTAAAAACTTTATATGTTCATGAAACAGTTGCTTTTAAATCCTTCTATCTTTTCATCCTCATCACCAGATGAAATGTAAAATGCCCTGCTCGCGGGTGTGAGTATGTGAGGAAATAGAATGGAACACAAATCGATAATTGATTAAATCACATTTTTTTTTTCTTTTTTAAATATAGTTTAAAGGGCAGATAACTCTTTTGGAAATAATGTTCCTTTGATGGAAACATTACGATATAATGCAACTCATGAAAGTCAGCTGAATTATAATTAATGTCAACAACAAAATTATGCCTTTAAATTGCCGCAATAATAATAATGTGAAACATGGTTGCGATGAGTACATAAATCAGAAACACTAACTGTTCTTCAGATGCTGCACTTCAATTTCTTGTTCTCTGTCAGTGGAGGAGAAATCCTTCATGACTGAGACAATTTTTATTTTTGTTCCTTTTCTCCACGTTAAAAAACGACCCTGGTGTCTAACTCTGTCCCGTTGGGAGGCATTGTAAATGGGAACTACACTTTCATTTTATAATTCTGTCTCCGGATTCATAAACGTTTCATCATGAAAACGTGTCCAGAGGCCAAAGCTCGACAGTCAAACTTTGAAAATAAAGTCAAAATACTAAAACATTTTTTTTTCATACATAAACCAGAAACAGGTACTACATTTTCATTATGACTGTCTTTTTTTTTTTTTTGCTTGGGATTCTGCGAAGAATTTAGCTATTTAACTTTTAATATGAAAACATGGCCGGCATGAGTATAATTGCCGTATCTTTGCTGATTGAATGTCTAACAGGCAAGCTAATTAGCAAATTAAGTTTGAAATAATAAGGGAAGGTCATCATAACTGATAAAAATAAGTTTAAAGTTTCATAATGTAATGATGTAGTTATAATTTGCTTCTTTCTTTTTCATGTTTTTTTTAATATATAATTTGCTTTTTTTTATCCATGTTTTTTTTTATATATAATTTGCTTTTTTTTATCAATGTTTTTTTATATATAATTTGCTTTTTTTATCCATGTTTTTTTTTATATATAATTTGCTTTTTTTTATCCATGTTTTTTTTATATATAATTTGCTTTTTTTTATCCATGTTTTTTTTATATATAATTTGCTTTTTTTTATCCATGTTTTTTTTATATATAATTTGCTTTTTTTTATCCATGTTTTTTTTTATATATAATTTGCTTTTTTTTATCCATGTTTTTTTTATATATAATTTGCTTTTTTTTATCCATGTTTTTTTTTATATATAATTTGCTTTTTTTATCCATGTTTTTTTTTTATATATAATTTGCTTTTTTTTATCCATGTTTTTTTTATATATAATTTGCTTTTTTTTATCCATGTTTTTTTATATATAATTTGCTTTTTTTATCCATGTTTTTTTTTATATATAATTTGCTTTTTTTTATCCATGTTTTTTTTATATATAATTTGCTTTTTTTTATCAATGTTTTTTTATATATAATTTGCTTTTTTTTATCCATGTTTTTTTTTATATATAATTTGCTTTTTTTTATCAATGTTTTTTTATATATAATTTGCTTTTTTTTATCAATGTTTTTTTTATATATAATTTGCTTTTTTTTATCAATGTTTTTTTATATATAATTTGCTTTTTTTATCCATGTTTTTTTTTATATATAATTTTTTTTTTTTATCAATGTTTTTTTTATATAATTTGCTTCTTTCTTTTTCATGTTTTTTTTAATATATAATTTGCTTTTTTTTATCCATGTTTTTTTTTATATATAATTTGCTTTTTTTTATCAATGTTTTTTTATATATAATTTGCTTTTTTTTATCCATGTTTTTTTTTATATATAATTTGCTTTTTTTTATCAATGTTTTTTTTATATATAATTTGCTTTTTTTTATCAATGTTTTTTTTATATATAATTTGCTTTTTTTTATCAATGTTTTTTTTATATATAATTTGCTTTTTTTTATCAATGTTTTTTTTATATATAATTTGCTTTTTTTTATCAATGTTTTTTTTATATATAATTTGCTTTTTTTATCCATGTTTTTTTTTTATATATAATTTTTTTTTTTTATCCATGTTTTTTTTATATAATATCTTTTTTTTTTTTAATCCAAATCTATGTTTGTTATTTGACTTTACACTTTGTGCAATTCCTTCCATGTATTTGAGTTGTTTAATTCTTCTTTTTATTTAATTTGTTTATGTGAAATGTTTTTTTTATGGTGGATTATTTGGATTACTGTTCTCATCTTGGATGTAAACAGTAGTTCGACTAATCCAAATAATAATAGAATGTTCAGTCGTAACAAATAAACCTTAGTTTTATATCTTCATGAAAAAAATATGAAGAGACCTTTAATAATAAAAAAAAAATCCAACTAATGAACGAACATTTTTACACAAGGAACGAAATAATAATTTCACCGGATTACGATGACCTTAAATTGATTATTCTTTTGCAGTTGATTTTCTATTTAAATAATTTCACGTTTAAATCGTGTTTTTCATCTTTTAATTTTGATTCATTTATATTTTCATATATTTTATTTCTTAATGAATTGGACACACAAAACAAAATTTGTATCAATTTACTAAAGAAATCATAACAAACAAAAACAGATTTTCTGTTTTGAACACAAAAGAAAAGAAAAAAAACGAATTCACTTGTTTTTTCGTATTGAATTTCTGGAATGAAAGGTAAGTTATTTTCTTCTTTCTTTGTTTACAATTTCAAAAAATGCATTCAATAACTTTTAAAATAATGTTAAACATTAAAATAAGTTTGTTTTTTATTGTAATCCAATAAAACTATGGATTCTGCTTTTAACAAATGTAAAAAAAAAAGTATGAATCTCCAATCCAAAAAAATTCCGAAAATATTATTTAATCTGACATTAAGATTTTTTTTTAATCAGAAATTTGTTTATTTTTAGTAAAACTTATGTGATTTCTTAGAAAATAATAATGTTTATCATAAACACTTAGCACAAAAACTTTTTTTGCGGTTTTTAATTGTTTTAATATTTTTAAATAATTCTGAATACACGATAATTTGATTTAAATATGGGTGAATTTGAAACAACTTTGCACAAAAAACTGATTTTGCGGTTTTTGATTGTTTTAATATTTTATCCAATATTTTCGATTTAAGAATGTGATCATATTCTTCTATAAAGTTTACGTAAAATGATCACCCATTTAGTGGCCATCACTTCAAAATTCTAAATCTACTTTTATTGGCCAATAAGTTTCCATAACCTTAAAAATATCCGCAAAGAAAATTTAAAAAAACATAATTATTATTTAAGATTTTAGAGTAAGGTATCATTTTGCTATATAAATTAACCGCAAAAATTCTGATTACACTTATTTAGTATTTCGCTAGAGTTTTTCATTTGATTTTTAATATTTATCCAATATATTAGATTTAAGAATGTGATCATATTCTTCTATAAAGTTTACGTAAAATGATCACCCATTTAGTGGCCATCACTTCAAAATTCTAAATCGACTTTTATTGGCCAATAAGTTTCAATAATCCTTAAAAATATCGGCAAAGAAATTTTTAAGAATATAATTATTATTTCAGATTTTAGAGTAAGGTATCACTTTGCTATATAAATTTATCGTAAAATGATCACCCATTTAATGACCAGTTAACGATTTAAAAGACATGTACTTGTTCGAAGATTGAAATTTTTGTGGCAGAGGAGAATTGACTTTTGCTTTCTTTAGTTTTTTTGTTTTTTTTCATTCTGTATTTTCATGTAGCAATTTAATAAACAAAACATACCATAAAATACCATTCTGTATTTTCATGTAACAATTTAA
This sequence comes from Euprymna scolopes, assembly GCF_053919585.1. Taxonomy (NCBI): domain Eukaryota; kingdom Metazoa; phylum Mollusca; class Cephalopoda; order Sepiida; family Sepiolidae; genus Euprymna; species Euprymna scolopes. Next base: position 158,623,435 of record NC_136527.1, on the reverse strand, counting down.
TAAACAAAACATACAATAAAATATCATTCTGTATTTTCATGTAACAATTTAATAAACAAAACATACAATAAAATATTCTGTATTTTCATGTAACAGTTTGATAAAGAAAACATACCATAAAATATGATTATGTATTTTCATGTAACAATTCAATAACCAAAACATATCATGAAATAGCATTGTGTATTTTCATGAAACAATTTTTTAAACAAAACATACTATAAAATATCATTTTGTATTTTAATGTAACAATTTATTAAACAAAACATTATAAAATATCATTCTGTATTTTTATGTAACAATTTAATAAACAAAACATATTATAAAATATCATTCTGTATTTTTATGTAACAATTTAATAAACAAAACATACCATAAAATATCATTCTGTATTTTCATGTAACAATTTAATAAATATTCCGTATTTTCATGTAACAATTTAATAAACAAAACATACTATAAAATATCATTCTGTATCTCCATGTAACAATTTAATAAACAAAACATACCATAAAATATCATTCTGTATTTTAATGTAACAATTTATTAAACAAAACATTATAAAATATCAATCTGTATTTTCATGTAACAATTTAATAAACAAAACATACCATAAAATATCATTCTGTATTTTCATGTAACAATTTATTAAACAAAACCTACTATAAAATATCATTCTGTATTTTCATGTAACAATTTATTAAACAAAACTTCTAGTGTTTTGGCCATTACCTTGGATATGTGCTTATTAGTTTTTCCCGCCTGCCTGCTATAGAGCATGGTGTCGTTGGCAAATATACCCATTTCCAAGACAATTTTATCAGGCAAGTCATTTATGAATATCAGAAATGACAAAGGTCCAAGAATCGATCTCTGTGACACACCCGCATTTATATAAATTTTTGTGGACAGATGCCCATCGAGGACAACCTGGATTCTTCTCTTATTTAAAAAGGATCCATTTATGATAAGCATTCGTCCAGTAATATCTTGGGATTTTATTTTCATCAGAAGATCATCGTGCCATGTCCTGTCAAAAGCCTTAGATATATCAAGCGCTACTTCCCCCCCATCCCCTGCTTTGTCCAGAGCTTTGTATAAATGTTCATAAATTACAGTAAAGAACGGGTTTGCCTAAATCCATATTGGTGGTCTGACAAGTTTAGCAGCTGTAAGGTGTTGGACTAGAGTTTGATTAATTAATGACTCAAATATGTTGGCGAAAGGAGGGAGGAGGCTAATTGGGCAATTATTTAATGGGCAAGTTCTTTCGCACGAGTTTTGTAAACTGGTACCACAGAAGCAGTTTTCCAGCAGCCAGGAAAGCAAGATTCCTTAAGGCATTTGTTAAAGAGTTTAGAGAGAACAGGAGCAACTTCAGCAGAGCATTTTTTAATAGCACAGCCGGGATGAGTTTAGGTCCACATGCTTTTGAGGTGTCAAGGTTTTTTATAATATCATGTACTTGGGAAGACGTGATCTTTAGACCACCTAGTGTGGTTTCTGTCCACAGAGTAAAATCAGGGAGGGAATGGCTTGCTGGGTCCAAGGTAGAGTTTGAGGTAAACTGGACAGCAAGCATGCTAGCTTTCTCAGTTGCTGTGCAAACAACTTCATGATTCTTTGATAGTGGGGATATTGTCGATTGCTCATTATTTACTATACAATTGCAGATTTTCCAGAAATCACGAGTTCCTAATTTTTGTGCTTCAATGCGTTTTCTGGTTGTTCAGTATATTTACTCTTAGCTGTTGCTACTTCTTTATTGCAATTATTTCTAGCTTCTATATACCTTTGTCTGTTTGTACAGTACTTATGCTGGATAAATCTACGGTGTGCATGTTGCCTCTGAGCAATGGCAGCTGCGCATGTAGAAGTAAACCATTGGGAAGAGTGGATTTTACTGAAGAACATCCGTGTAGGAACATGTGCATCAATTGCTGTTTTGAATCATTCAGTAATTTTATTTGCGATATTTTACAGTATATTTTGTTTATTAAATTGTTAGGTGAAAGTACAGAATAGTAAACAACACATAGGCTCTACAATTCCTCCAGAAAAAATGATGGGGATTAGAGCGGTGATGAAATATAGATTGAAGCTTGGTTTTAGATGCATTAAAGGTAATCAGTCACCTCTTTGCTCAAGATCAGAGAAGAGAGAATCAGAGAGAACTTGGTCAGTTATCGCCTTTGATGTCTTGCTATAGATGGTAGTGTCGTCAGCACAAATTTCTATGAGTGCTGTAAGTATGTGTTTTGGGAGATCATTGATGTAGATCAAAAAAAGAGTTTGGCCCAGGATGGACCCCTAAGGGACTTCAGCATTAATACTGAGAGCTTCCGATTTCTTCCCATCAACCACTACTTTGATGACCTCCCCAGAGAGAAATGATTTAATAATTGAGAAAACATTTCCAGCTATACTGTAACGGGAGATCTTGTGATGTAGACAATGATGTCATATTCTATCAAATGCTTTTGCTATGTCAAGAACAACTACCTTAGAAAGGAATCAAGAGATTCGCTAATCCTATGAGATATAAGCGTAAGCACATCTGCTGTAGATCTAGGAGAACGAAAACCATATTGTATGTCACTAAGAAGCTTATTTTTGCTGAGGGGGTGGATTACTTCTCTGTTTAACACAGATTCAAGCAACTTACTCATGATGCACAGGAAACATAGATCTGTACTGAGAGGAAGATGACCGATCACCAAAATGCTTAAATACAGGGCACACTGACAAGGTTTTCCAAGGTGTTGGGAAGTAATATTCTTGAAGACAACGCTTAAACAGCTTTATAAGTATAGGAGCTATTTCTGGTTGAAGCTTTTTAACACTATAATTGGAATGCTGTCAGGGCCAGTTGCTTTACTGGAATCAAGGTTCTTGATTAGCTTGGCAACATGTATGTCGCATAGTGTGTTGTCTGTTACAGGATGAAATACTGACCTTGGTATAATTAGCTGCAAAGTTTTTGGCAAAGAGTTTGGCTTTGTCTTATGCTAAGGAGATTACCTCAGGTCCATATTATCATTTTTTTTTGTAAAGAATAGACAATGCATTGTGGATGCATTATCAACAGCTCCACTTACTCTTGCTTCTCCTAATTTGTCCCTCAATCCTCATTTTAATGAGAGATTTTTCTGGCAAATGGAGAAGAAAAAGCTGTATTCTAGGTTGGCATTATTTTGCATTAACACTCGCTAAAGTTGTCAGAAATATTCTGTTTCTGTGTCTATCCTTGTGGCCATATCACTAGTTAAGGTGCTGGAGGTAAACGTTTCATTTAGGCTGACGTTATCCGTCTGATTGTCAGGGACCCGAACCTTGGATTATCCACTAAGGAGGCTGTCCTATCAGCAGGCGCAAAATACTGGGTCTGCTGTATTGCTATTTGGTGAATGGATTCTGGACCATGTAGTAGCTTCTGGTGGAGCTTCTCGATGCCATATTATGTGGTAATTGTTACGGCTTTACTTTATCATGTGCTACAAAAATATTGCTTCATTTCTTTGTCTCTCTTACTTTCCCTCTCTGCCCTGCTCTCAGCAAGTCTATCGACCTATTCCAATAATCCCAAAACATTATTATGATCAGTTTCCAGAAACAAATACACGATTGAACTCAGATCTCCAATATCCAATATAGACCCCCACAACCATATCTCCTTCTCCAACATCAGGGGTCTACGTTCCAAATTTCCAGAGGTTGAAACCCAATTACAGGAGACTAAACCAAACTTATTTTTCCTAAGCGAAACTGGCATTAGATCAACTATTTCACTAGATGAGTCCGTAGTTAAAGAATACTCTAATTTAACTTGTAAATCTAACCCCCAAGATCGTCATGAGCATGGAATATGTGCCTACAATTAAAGATGGCTTTCCATGTGGTAGGGACATGAAACTCTCTTCCATTTGCATTTTCAAGTCCAACGTAAACAAATTCTTGATAATGCGTTCTTCTTAAGTAATCAAATTTACCAAATTTCAACTAACAATTGACTACGACATTGTCCCATTGACCAGTGCATGCTTATAAATCCTTATCTTCAAGTGGCTTATCGGCCTTAATAAATGGTGACTCTTTTGTAAAAAAACATAAGTCAAACGTAGGTATATAAAATTTCAAACATAAAAGTTTCACTGACTCCAAAAATATAATAATGTAAAACTTTTCTGAAACTTAAAAATAATATATTAATTATTGTGCAGAAACAACTTCTGAAAAATATAATTTAAAACTTTTCTTAAATTTGAAAAAATATATTAATTATTGTGTAAAAAACAACTTTTAAAAAATATAATAATTTAAAACTTTTCTTAAATTTGAAAAAATATATTAATTGTGTAAAAACAACTTTAAAAAATATAATTTAAAACTTTTCTTAAATTTGAAAAAAATATATTAATTATTGTGTAAAAAACAACTGTTAAAAATATAATTTAAAACTTTTCTTAAACTTGAAAAAATATATTAATTATTGTGTAAAAAAACAACTTTAAAACATATAATAATTTAAAACTTTTCTTAAATTTTGAAACATATATGAATTATTGTGTAAAAAAACCTTTAAAAAATATAATTTAAAACTTTCCTTAAACTTGAAAAAATATATGAATCATTGTGTAAAAACAACTTTTAACAAATATAATTTAAAACTTTTCTTAAACTTGAAAAAATATATTAATTGTGTAAAAACAATTTTAAAAATATAATTTAAAACTTTTCTTAAATTTGAAAAAATATATAGATTATTGTGTAAAAAAAAACTGTTAAAAATATAATTTAAAACTTTTCTTAAACTTGAAAAAATATATAAATTATTGTGCAAAAAAACAACTTCTAAAAAATATAATAATTTAAAAGTTTTCTTAAACTTGAAAAAATATATTAATTATTGTGTAAAAACAACTTTTAAAAAATATAATAATTTAAAACTTTTCTTAAACTTGAAAAATATATTGATTATTGTGTAAAAACAACTTTTAAAAAATATAATTTAAAACTTTTCTTAAACTTGAAAACATATATTAACTATTTTAAAAAATAGCAACTGTTACAAACGATTAAAAACTGGGGTTGAAAATTTTTAAGAACATTTTCTGTGGAGATCATAAAATTCACTAAAGTCTCTCCCATGAACAACTTGTGCTCTAGTTCTAATTAAATAACTTCATACCTATTAAGTCTGCACTTTATAAACCACACACAAAAAGGATAGTGCCAGCTCAGAAATGTTTGGTAAGCCTATCTAATCCAATGCTCACCAAACAATGAAGTACAACCGCACAATATCTATATTGTCTGATTATTATGTGAAAATGAATTAGTATTGATAGAAAACATAAACATTTTAAGGACCAATCGATTTGGCAGGTGTGTTGTTACACACTCCTTACACATAATGCAATTTAATGTCCGGGTAAAGTATGCTATACAAACAGTAAAGATGATATTTAATGACAATATGGATACTCAGGGGACGTTGAATTAGCATACCTTTCAATATGGCAATTACCTATCCACTGCTAATTTTATTACTTAAATCATCTCAGCACTATATAAACGACATGCAAAATTTATTGCAGCCGATAAAACATTAGGTGTAACAACCCTAAAAACATTGAACAGTAACAGGAAAAACACTTCAAAATCGTTAACAAACTGGTTGTAAGGGCAAATTCACAACAGTTAGCAAACCACGACCGACAATGAATATTAAATATCGGCAAGATTCAGAAACAAAGTGTTTGTGCTCGTTTGACTTGTTGATCTAGTGTTAATTCACTGTTCAGGTTCCTCCTTATAATACATCATCATATTCCAGTACCTTTCACTTCAAAGCTGTAGAAGTGGAGATCTACTCCGTTCGTTTTTACTGCCTATAACAATTCACAATAAAATCTCTAAAAACTATACTCCTTAAAAATAGGAAACAGAATAAACCTTCTAAGTATAAAACCATTTTTATAGATTTATTATTAAATGTGCTGATCTTACATGTGATTAAGTTTTAAAAAAATATGTTAAGCTGAATTAGAGATAAACAGATATTTTTTTCATTGTTTTGGAATAATAGGATTGAAAAATTGAGAAATATACGAGAAGAAATAGAAAATGTAATTGGCCCAAGCAAAGAAAATATCAATCTATATGTGGTAGTTGTATTGTTATAAAATATTTAGTTAAAAATCAAAATAATATAATTAGATTTAATGTGTGTTATATGTTAATAATTTAAATATTTTGTCTTGCTAATATTTAAATATTTTAATATAAAAATAAACTCGCTTATAAGTTAAACGTCTATAATTGCAAATTATTTTAACGTTCAGATGAATTAACAAATATTTTCAGATAAAACATTCCAACCCCAATTTTCACGTCTCAAACAATAGAAGCCTTACAAGCATCAACAAAGGAGAATGCTTGGGTTTTGATGTTTGTCCGATTGATCAGGAGTAAGTACGTTGGTGCAGAGCGTATACTTGAGACCTTTTTATAATTCTAAGACAAATATGGTCTTGGTAGTTGCACGAAGCAATATTTGGCAACAATACACAATATATATAGTAATCTGAGCTTTGTAGACGTATAGTATACTTTTATGTAGTTTTTTAGCAAGGTTTAAGTAGCCTTTTTAATATCCTTTCTATGTTAATTGTGTAAACAAATTATTACATAACAATTTTGTTTTAATCAATAGTTAAAGATTAAATATTAACTCGCTGATGAGTTAAACACATGTAATAAAAACACTTTCTATGTTCAGTTAAGTTAGCAATAAACGGATATCCTTAAACAATCTATAAATTTTAATAATATGCTTTAAATTTGAGAAATATATACGGAAAATAAAAAAATAAATGTACAGATTACAGTAGGTTTTTTCCAACCGAATTAGTTTCGTTTTTTGCATTAAATAACTCTCTTTTAAGAAAGTGTTGAGAGTTTTATTGAATTTACATATTCCTATATCAAGTATCCCTATATACAGTATATGCATTTGCTTTAGATGAACGTTGAGAGGATATAATATATTTCTCTCATTATAACAATGACAAATATTACATCAAGATTGTCAAACACAGACACACACACACACACACACACGAACGCATGTACACATTTTCCTTAAAACAAAATACGTTTATAATGTATATATTCAATAAGCATAATATAAAAAAAATGTATAGATTTTACTGTAGGTTTCCCAACCGAATTAGTTACATTTTTGGCATTAATTAAGTCTCTTTAAATCAATTGTCGATTGTTTTGATAAATTTACATATTCGTGCATGTGCTTTAGTAAAGCAACAAACAAACTCTGATGAACGTCGATATATTTCTCTCATAACAATCGTAAATATTACATGACCATTTTCACGTTGTATATAATGTATATATTCAATAAACATATCTTAAAATTGCAACGGTTTATTTCTCTCATAACAATCGTAAATATTACATGACGATTTTCACGTTGTATATAATGTATATATTCAATAAACATATCTTAAAATTGCAACGGTTTATTTCTCTCATAACAATCGTAAATATTACATGACCATTTTCACGTTGTATATAATGTATACATTCAATAAACATATCTTAAAATTGCAACGGTTTATTTCTCTCATAACAATCGTAAATATTACATGACCATTTTCACGTTGTATATAATGTATATATTCAATAAACATATCTTAAAATTGCAACGGTTTATTTCTCTCATAACAATCGTAAATATTACATGACCATTTTCACGTTGTATATAATGTATATATTCAATAAACATATCTTAAAATTGCAACGGTTTATTTCTCTCATAACAATCGTAAATATTACATGACCATTTTCACGTTGTATATAATGTATATATTCAATAAACATATCTTAAAATTGCAACGGTTTATTTCTCTCATAACAATCGTAAATATTACATGACCATTTTCACGTTGTATATAATGTATATATTCAATAAATATATCTTAAAATTGCAACGGTTTATTTCTCTCATAACAATCGTAAATATTACATGACCATTTTCACGTTGTATATAATGTATATATTTAATAAACATATCTTAAAATTGCAACGGTTTTTTTCTCTCATAACAATCGTAAATATTACATGACCATTTTCACGTTGTATATAATGTATATATTCAATAAACATATCTTAAAATTGCAACGGTTTATTTCTCTCATAATAATCGTAAATATTACATGACCATTGTCACGTTGTATATAATGTATATATTCAATAAACATATCTTAAAATTGCAACGGTTTATTTCTCTCATAACAATCGTAAATATTACATGACCATTTTCACGTTGTATATAATGTATATATTCAATAAACATATCTTAAAATTGCAACGGTTTATTTCTCTCATAACAATCGTAAATATTACATCACCATTTTCACGTTGTATATAATGTATATATTCAATAAACATATCTTAAAATTGCAACGGTTTATTTCTCTCATAACAATCGTAAATATTACATGACCATTTTCACGTTGTATATAATGTATATATTCAATAAATATATCTTAAAATTGCAACGGTTTATTAAACTCATAACAATCGTAAATATTACATGACCATTTTCACGTTGTATATAATGTATATATTTAATAAACATATCTTAAAATTGCAACGGTTTTTTTCTCTCATAACAATCGTAAATATTACATGACCATTTTCACGTTGTATATAATGTATATATTCAATAAACATATCTTAAAATTGCAACGGTTTATTTCTCTCATAATAATCGTAAATATTACATGACCATTGTCACGTTGTATATAATGTATATATTCAATAAACATATCTTAAAATTGCAACGGTTTATTTCTCTCATAACAATCGGAAATATTACATGACCATTTTCACGTTGTATATAATGTATATATTCAATAAACATATCTTAAAATTGCAACGGTTTATTTCTCTCATAACAATCGTAAATATTACATCACCATTTTCACGTTGTATATAATGTATATATTCAATAAACATATCTTACAATTGCAACGGTGTATTTCTCTCATAACAATCGTAAATATTACATGACCATTTTCACGTTGTATATAATGTATATATTCAATAAACATATCTTAAAATTGCAACGGTTTATTTCTCTCATAACAATCGTAAATATTACATGACCATTGTCACGTTGTATATAATGTATATATTCAATAAACATATCTTAAAATTGCAACGGTTTATTTCTCTCATAACAATCGTAAATATTACATGACCATTTTCACGTTGTATATAATGTATATATTCAATAAACATATCTTAAAATTGCAACGGTTTATTAAACTCATAACAATCGTAAATATTACATGACCATTTTCACGTTGTATATAATGTATATATTCAATAAACATATCTTAAAATTGCAACGGTTTATTTCTCTCATAACAATCGTAAATATTACATGACCATTTTCACGTTGTATATTATGTATATATTCAATAAACATATCTTAAAATTGCAACGGTTTATTTCTCTCATAACAATCGTAAATATTACATGACCATTTTTACGTTGTATATAATGTATATATTCAATAAACATATCTTAAAATTGCAACGGTTTATTTCTCTCATAACAATCGTAAATATAACATTACGATTTTCACGTTGTATATAATGTATATATTCAATAAATATATCTTAAAATTGCAACGGTTTATTAAACTCAATAAAAATGATTTACATTTTCAGAGCATATATAACTTTATTAAACATTAAATTCACATACATATTGTTTAAATTACTGCGTCTTACACGTGTTTCATTGCATAAACCATAAAAATCAGCAGACTTTTCATTCATCAAAGAAGAAAATGTTAATTTTTTTCTTGGTTCCAAAAGGAAACGTAATTTTACAGTGAATTTTTTCCAACCGAATTAGTTTCGTTTTTAGCATTAAATAAGTCTCTTTTAAGAAAGTGTTGAGAGTTTTATTGAATTTACATATTCCTATATCAAGTATCCCTATATACAGTATATGCATTTGCTTTAGATGAACCTCGATTTATTTCTCTCATTATAACAATTACAAATATTACATTAAGATTGTCACATACGCACACGCATATGCACATTTTCCCTAAAACAAAATACGTTTATAATGTATATGTTCAATAAGCATATCTTAAAATTACAACGTTTATTAAAATAAATTGTTAAATAATAAATTAATTAAGATTTTATTAAAATTAATTGTTTATTACACTTAATGGAAATGATTTACACTTTACCGTGTTTCATAACCCAATGAAATCATCAGACTTTTAATCATCAAAGAATAAATTTATTTGCTCCGAAAGGGAAACGTAATTTTAATTTGCTCTAAAAAAGGAAACGTAATTTTTATTTGCTCTAAAAAAGGAAACGTAATTTTAATTTAGTCTAAAAAGGAAACGTTATTTTTATTTGCTCTAAAAAAGGAAACGTAATTTTTATTTGCTCTAAAAAAGAAAACGTAATTTTAATTTTCTCTAAAAAAGGAAACGTAATTTTTATTTACTCTAAAAAAGGAACCGTAATTTTTATTTGCTATAAAAAAGGAAACGTAATTTTAATTTGCTCTAAAAAAGGAAACGTAATTTTTATTTGCTCTAAAAATAAAACGTAATTTTACTTTGCTCTACAAGAGAAAACGTAATTTTAATTTGCTCTAAAAAAGGAAACGTAATTTTAATTTGCTCTAAAAAAGGAAACGTAATTTTTATTTGCTCTAAAAAAGAAAACGTAATTTTAATTTGCTCTAAAAAAGGAAACGTAATTTTTATTTGCTCTAAAAAAGGAAACGTAATTTTTATTTGCTCTAAAAAAGGAAACGTAATTTTTATTTGTTCTAAAAAAGGAAACGTAATTTTAATTTGCTCTAAAAAAGAAAACGTAAATTTTATTTGCTCTAAAAAAAGGAAACGTAATTTTTATTTGCTCTAAAAAAGAAAACGTAATTTTTATTTGCTCTTAAAAAGGAAACGTCATTTTTATTTGCTCTAAAAAAGGAAACGTAATTTTAATTTGCTCTAAAAGAGGAAACGTAATTTTAATTTGCTCTAAAAAAGGAAACATAATTTTTATTTGGTCTAAATAAGGAAACGTAATTTTTATTTCCTCTAAAAAAGGAAACGTAATTTTTATTTGCTCTAAAAAAGAAACGTAATTTTAATTTGCTCTAAAAAAGGAAACGTAATTTTTAAGCTGATTAGAAAAGTTTTAAAGACATAAAAATCCAAAATCCTGTAAGAAAAAGAAACGTAATTTAATTTGCTCGAAAAAAGGAAACGTAGTTTTTATTTGCTCTAACCTAACCTAAAGAAAACGTAATTTTCATTTGCTCTAAAAAAGGAAACGTAATTTTAATTTGCTCTAAAAAAGGAAACGTTATTTTAATTTGCTCGAAAAAAGGAAACGTAATTTTTATTTGCTCTAAAAAAGGAGACGTAGTTTTAATTTGCTCTAAAAAAGAAACGTAATTTTTAATTGCTCTAAAAAAGGAAACGTAATTTTTATTTGCTCTAAAAAAGAAAATGTAATTTTTATTTGCTCTAAAAAAGGAAACGTAATTTTTATTTGCTCTAAAAAAGAAAACGTAATTTTTATTTGCTCTAAAAAAGACAACGTAATTTTTATTTGCTCTAAAAAAGAAACGTAATTTTTATTTGCTCTAAAAAAGGAAACGTAGTTTTTATTTGCTCTAAAAAAGAAAACGTAATTTTTATTTGCTCTTAAAAAGGAAACGTAATTTTTATTTGCTCTAAAAAAGGAAACGTAATTTTTATTTGCTCTGAAAAAGGAAACGTAATTTTAATTTGCTCTAAAAAGGGAAACGTAATTTTAATTTGCTCTAAAAAATGAAACGTAATTTTACTTTGCTCTAAAAAAGAAAACGTAATTTTAATTTGCTCTAAAAAATGAAACGTAATTTTACTTTGCTCTAAAAAAGGACACGTAATTTTTATTTGCTCTAAAAAAGGAAACGTAATCTTTTTTTTGCTCTAAAAAAGGAAACGTAATTTTTATTTGCTCTAAAAAAGGAAACGTAATTTTTATTTGTTCTAAAAAAGGAAACGTAATTTTAATTTGCTCTAAAAAAGAAAACGTAATTTTTATTTGCTCTAAAAAAGGAAACGTAATTTTTATTTGCTCTAAAAAAGGAAACGTAATTTTTATTTGCTCTTAAAAAGGAAACGTAATTTTTATTTGCTCTAAAAAAGGAAACGTAATTTTAATTTGCTCTAAAAAAAGAAACGTAATTTGTATTTGCTCTTAATAAGGAAACGTAATTTTTATTTCCTCTAAAAAAGGAAACGTAATTTTAATTTTCTCTAAAAAAGGAAACGTAATTTTTATTTGCTCTAAAAAAGGAACGTAATTTTTATTTGCTATAAAAAAGGAAACGTAATTTTAATTTGCTCTAAAAAAGGAAACGTAATTTTTATTTGCTCTAAAAATGAAACGTAATTTTACTTTGCTCTACAAAAGAAAACGTAATTTTAATTTGCTCTAAAAAAGGAAACGTAATTTTAATTTGCTCTAAAAAAGGAAACGTTATTTTTAAGCTGATTAGAAAAGTTTTAAAGACATAAAAATCCCAAATCCTGTAAGAAAAAGAAACGTAATTTAATTTGCTCGCAAAAAAAGGAAACGTAATTTTTATTTGCTCTAACCTAAAGAAAACGTAATTTTCATTTGCTCTAAAAAAGGAAACGTAATTTTAATTTGCTCTAAAAAAGAAAATGTAATTTTAATTTGCTCTAAAAAAGAAACGTAATTTTTATTTGCTCTTACAAAGGAAACGTAATTTTCGTTTGCTCTAAAAAAGGAAACGTAATTTTAATTTTCTCTATAAAAGGAATCGTAATTTTTATTTGTTCTAAAAAAGGAAACGTAATTTTTATTTGCTCTAAAAAAGGAAACGTAATTTTTATTTGCTCTAAAAAAGGAAACGTAATTTTTATTTGCTCTTAAAAAGGAAACGTAATTTTTTTTTGCTCTAAAAAAGGAAACGTAATTTTAATTTGCTCTAAAAAAGGAAACGTAATTTTAATTTGCTCTAAAAAAGGAAACGTAATTTTTATTTGCTCTAAAAAAGAAACGTAATTTTAATTGGCTCTAAAAAAGGAAACGTAATTTGTAAGCTGATTAGAAAAGTTTTAAAGACATGAAAATCCAAAATCCTGTAAGAAAAAGAAACGTAATTTAATTTGCTCTAAAAAAAGAAAACGTAATTTATATTTGCTGTAAAAAAGGAAACGTAGTTTTAATTTGCTCTAAAAAAGAAACGTAATTTTTAATTGCTCTAAAAAAGGAAACGTAATTTTTATTTCCTCTAAAAAAGAAAATGTAATTTTTATTGGCTCCAAAAAAGGAAACGTAATTATTATTTGCTCTAAAAAAGAAAACGTAATTTTTATTTGCTCTAAAAAAGAAAACGTAATTTTAATTTGCTCTAAAAAAGAAAACGTAATTTAATTTTCTCTAAAAAAGGAAACGTTATTTTTATTTGCTCTAAAAAAGGAACCGTAATTTTTATTTGCTCTAAAAAAGGAAACGTAATTTTAATTTGCTCTAAAAAAGGAAACGTAATTTTTATTTGCTCTAAAAAAGAAAACGTAATTTTAATTTGCTCTAAAAAAGGAAACGTAATTTTTATTTGCTCTAAAAGAGGAAACGTAATTTTTATTTGCTCTAAAAAAGGAAACGTAATTTTTATTTGTTCTAAAAAAGGAAACGTAATTTTAATTTGCTCTAAAAAAGAAAACGTAAATTTTATTTGCTCTAAAAAAGAAACGTAATTTTTAATTGCTCTAAAAAAGGAAACGTAATTTTTATTTGCTCTAAAAAAGAAAATGTAATTTTTATTTGCTCTAAAAAAGGAAACGTAATTTTTATTTGCTCTAAAAAAGAAAACGTAATTTTTATTTGCTCTAAAAAAGACAACGTAATTTTTATTTGCTCTAAAAAAGAAACGTAATTTTTATTTGCTCTAAAAAAGGAAACGTAGTTTTTATTTGCTCTAAAAAAGAAAACGTAATTTTTATTTGCTCTTAAAAAGGAAACGTAATTTTTATTTGCTCTAAAAAAGGAAACGTAATTTTTATTTGCTCTGAAAAAGGAAACGTAATTTTAATTTGCTCTAAAAAGGGAAACGTAATTTTAATTTGCTCTAAAAAATGAAACGTAATTTTACTTTGCTCTAAAAAAGAAAACGTAATTTTAATTTGCTCTAAAAAATGAAACGTAATTTTACTTTGCTCTAAAAAAGGACACGTAATTTTTATTTGCTCTAAAAAAGGAAACGTAATCTTTTTTTGCTCTAAAAAAGGAAACGTAATTTTTATTTGCTCTAAAAAAGGAAACGTAATTTTTATTTGTTCTAAAAAAGGAAACGTAATTTTAATTTGCTCTAAAACAGAAAACGTAATTTTTATTTGCTCTAAAAAAGGAAACGTAATTTTTATTTGCTCTAAAAAAGGAAACGTAATTTTTATTTGCTCTTAAAAAGGAAACGTAATTTTTATTTGCTCTAAAAAAGGAAACGTAATTTTAATTTGCTCTAAAAAAAGAAACGTAATTTGTATTTGCTCTTAATAAGGAAACGTAATTTTTATTTCCTCTAAAAAAGGAAACGTAATTTTAATTTTCTCTAAAAAAGGAAACGTAATTTTTATTTGCTCTAAAAAAGGAACCGTAATTTTTATTTGCTATAAAAAAGGAAACGTAATTTTAATTTGCTCTAAAAAAGGAAACGTAATTTTTATTTGCTCTAAAAATGAAACGTAATTTTACTTTGCTCTACAAAAGAAAACGTAATTTTAATTTGCTCTAAAAAAGGAAACGTAATTTTAATTTGCTCTAAAAAAGGAAACGTAATTTTTAAGCTGATTAGAAAAGTTTTAAAGACATAAAAATCCCAAATCCTGTAAGAAAAAGAAACGTAATTTAATTTGCTCGCAAAAAAGGAAACGTAATTTTTATTTGCTCTAACCTAAAGAAAACGTAATTTTCATTTGCTCTAAAAAAGGAAACGTAATTTTAATTTGCTCTAAAAAAGAAAATGTAATTTTAATTTGCTCTAAAAAAGAAACGTAATTTTTATTTGCTCTTACAAAGGAAACGTAATTTTCGTTTGCTCTAAAAAAGGACACGTAATTTTTATTTGCTCTAAAAAAGGAAACGTAATCTTTTTTTTGCTCTAAAAAAGGAAACGTAATTTTTATTTGCTCTAAAAAAGGAAACGTAATTTTTATTTGTTCTAAAAAAGGAAACGTAATTTTAATTTGCTCTAAAAAAGAAAACGTAATTTTTATTTGCTCTAAAAAAGGAAACGTAATTTTTATTTGCTCTAAAAAAGGAAACGTAATTTTTATTTGCTCTTAAAAAGGAAACGTAATTTTTATTTGCTCTAAAAAAGGAAACGTAATTTTAATTTGCTCTAAAAAAAGAAACGTAATTTGTATTTGCTCTTAATAAGGAAACGTAATTTTTATTTCCTCTAAAAAAGGAAACGTAATTTTAATTTTCTCTAAAAAAGGAAACGTAATTTTTATTTGCTCTAAAAAAGGAACCGTAATTTTTATTTGCTATAAAAAAGGAAACGTAATTTTAATTTGCTCTAAAAAAGGAAACGTAATTTTTATTTGCTCTAAAAATGAAACGTAATTTTACTTTGTTCTACAAAAGAAAACGTAATTTTAATTTGCTCTAAAAAAGGAAACGTAATTTTAATTTGCTCTAAAAAAGGAAACGTAATTTTTAAGCTGATTAGAAAAGTTTTAAAGACATAAAAATCCCAAATCCTGTAAGAAAAAGAAACGTAATTTAATTTGCTCGCAAAAAAGGAAACGTAATTTTTATTTGCTCTAACCTAAAGAAAACGTAATTTTCATTTGCTCTAAAAAAGGAAACGTAATTTTAATTTGCTCTAAAAATGAAAATGTAATTTTAATTTGCTCTAAAAAAGAAACGTAATTTTTATTTGCTCTTACAAAGGAAACGTAATTTTCGTTTGCTCTAAAAAAGGAAACGTAATTTTAATTTTCTCTAAAAAAGGAATCGTAATTTTTATTTGTTCTAAAAAAGGAAACGTAATTTTTATTTGCTCTAAAAAAGGAAACGTAATTTTTATTTGCTCTAAAAAAGGAAACGTAATTTTTATTTGCTCTTAAAAAGGAAACGTAATTTTTTTTGCTCTAAAAAAGGAAACGTAATTTTAATTTGCTCTAAAAAAGGAAACGTAATTTTTATTTGCTCTAGAAAAGGAAAGGTAATTTTAATTTGCTCTAAAAAAGGAAACGTAATTTTTAATTGCTCTAAAAAAGGAAACGTAATTTTTATTTGCTCTTAAAAAGGAAACGTAATTTTTATTTACTCTAAAATAGGAAACGTAATTTTTATTTGCTCTAAAAAAGAAACGTCATTTTAATTTGCTCTAAAAAAGGACACGTAATTTTTAAGCTGATTAGAAAAGTTTTAAAGACATAAACATCAAAAATACAGTAAGAAAAAGAAACGTAATTTAATTTGCTCTAAAAAAGGAAATTTAATTTTTATTTGCTCTAAAAAGGAAACGTAATTTTAATTTGCTCTAAAAAAGAAAATGTAATTTTTATTAGCTCTAAAAAAGAAACGTAATTTTTATTTGCTCTTACAAAGGAAACGTAATTTTCGTTTACTCTAAAAAAGGAAACGTAATTTTTATTTGCTCTAAAAAAGGAAACGTAATTTTTATTTGCTCTTAAAAAGGAAACGTAATTTTTTTTTGCTCTAAAAAAGGAAACGTAATTTTAATTTGCTCTAAAAAAGGAAACGTAATTTTTATTTGCTCTAAAAAAGGAAACGTAATTTTTATTTGCTCTAAAAAAGAAACGTAATTTTAATTGGCTCTAAAAAAGGAAACGTAATTTGTAAGCTGATTAGAAAAGTTTTAAAGACATGAAAATCCAAAATCCTGTAAGAAAAAGAAACGTAATTTAATTTGCTCTAAAAAAGGAAACGTAATTTTTATTTGCTGTAAAAAAGGAAACGTAGTTTTAATTTGCTCTAAAAAAGAAACGTAATTTTTAATTGCTCTAAAAAAGGAAACGTAATTTTTATTTGCTCTAAAAAAGAAAATGTAATTTTTATTGGCTCCAAAAAAGGAAACGTAATTATTATTTGCTCTAAAAAAGGAAACGTAATTTTAATTTGCTCTAAAAAAGGAAACGTAATTTTTATTTGCTCTAAAAAAGAAAACGTAATTTTAATTTGCTCTAAAAAAGGAAACGTAATTTTTATTTGCTCTAAAAAAGGAAACGTAATTTTTATTTGTTCTAAAAAAGGAAACGTAATTTTAATTTGCTCTAAAAAAGAAAACGTAAATTTTATTTGCTCTAAAAAAAGGAAACGTAATTTTTATTTGCTCTAAAAAAGAAAACGTAATTTTTATTTGCTCTTAAAAAGGAAACGTCATTTTTATTTGCTCTAAAAAAGGAAACGTAATTTTAATTTGCTCTAAAAGAGGAAACGTAATTTTAATTTGCTCTAAAAAAGGAAACGTAATTTTTATTTAGTCTAAATAAGGAAACGTAATTTTTATTTCCTCTAAAAAAGGAAACGTAATTTTTATTTGCTCTAAAAAAGAAACGTAATTTTAATTTGCTCTAAAAAAGGAAACGTAATTTTTAAGCTGATTAGAAAAGTTTTAAAGACATAAAAATCCAAAATCCTGTAAGAAAAAGAAACGTAATTTAATTTGCTCGAAAAAAGGAAACGTAGTTTTTATTTGCTCTAACCTAACCTAAAGAAAACGTAATTTTCATTTGCTCTAAAAAAGGAAACGTAATTTTAATTTGCTCTAAAAAAGGAAACGTAATTTTAATTTGCTCTAAAAAAGGAAACGTAATTTTTATTTGCTCTAAAAAAGGAAACGTAATTTTTATTTGCTCTAAAAAAGGAAACGTAATTTTAATTTGCTCTAAAAAAGGAAACGTAATTTTTATTTGCTCTAAAAAAGGAGACGTAGTTTTAATTTGCTCTAAAAAAGAAACGTAATTTTTAATTGCTCTAAAAAAGGAAACGTAATTTTTATTTGCTCTAAAAAAGAAAATGTAATTTTTATTTGCTCTAAAAAAGAAAACGTAATTTTTATTTGCTCTAAAAAAGAAAACGTAATTTTTATTTGCTCTAAAAAAGACAACGTAATTTTTATTTGCTCTAAAAAAGAAACGTAATTTTTATTTGCTCTAAAAAAGGAAACGTAGTTTTTATTTGCTCTAAAAAAGAAAACGTAATTTTTATTTGCTCTAAAAAAGACAACGTAATTTTTATTTGCTCTAAAAAAGAAACGTAATTTTTATTTGCTCTAAAAAAGGAAACGTAGTTTTTATTTGCTCTAAAAAAGAAAACGTAATTTTTATTTGCTCTTAAAAAGGAAACGTAATTTTTATTTGCTCTAAAAAAGGAAACGTAATTTTTTTTTGCTCTAAAAAAGGAAACGTAATTTTTATTTGTTCTAAAAAAGGAAACGTAATTTAAATTTGCTCTAAAAAAGAAAACGTAATTTTTATTTGCTCTAAAAAAGGAAACGTAATTGTAATTTGCTCTAAAAAAGGAAACGTAATTTTAACTTGCTCTAAAAAAGGAAACGTAATTTTTATTTGCTCTAGAAAAGAAAACGTAATTTTTTTTGCTCTAAAAAAGAAACGTAATTTTAATTTGCTCTAAAAAAGGAAACGTAATTTTTATTTGCTCTAAAAAAAAGGAAACGTAATTTATATTTGCTCTAAAAAAGGAAACGTAATTTTAATTTGCTCTAAAAATGGAAACGTAATTTTAACTTGCTTTAAAAAAGGAAACGTAATTTTTATTTACTCTAAAAAAGGAAACGTAATTTTTATTTGCTCTAAAAAAGAAATGTAATTTTTATTTGCTCTTAAAAAGGAAACGTAATTTTTATTTGCTCTAAAAAAGGAAACGTAATTTTAATTTGCTCTAAAAAAGGATACGTAATTTTTATTTGCTCTTAAAAATGAAACGTAATTTTTATTTGCTCTAAATAAGAAAACGTAATTTTAATTTGCTCTAAAATAGGAAACGTAATTTTTATTTGCTCTAAAAAAGGAAACGTAATTTTTATTTGCTCTAAAAAAGAAAACGTAATTTTTATATGGTCTAAAAAAGGAAACGTAATTTTTATTTGCTCTAAAAAAGGAAGCGTAATGTTTATTTGCTCTAAAAAAGGAAACGTAATTTTTTTTGCTCTAAAAAAGGAAACGTAATTTTGATTTGCTCTAAAAAAGGAAACGTAATTTTTATTTGTTCTAAAAAAGGAAACGTAATTTTAATTTGCTCTAAAAAAGAAAACGTCATTTTTATTTGCTCTAAAAAAGGAAACGTAATTTTTATTTGCTCTAAAAAAGGAAAGGTAATTTTAATTTGCTCTAAAAATTTGCTTAGAGGAAAAAGATGAAGGAAAATGAAAAAAATAGAGAGAAAGATTTCAACATTAATACATTTTACTAATCCATACTATTAGAAGGTGAAAATTATTCCGATAAAAAATCATAAAGAAAATGAAAATATATAAATGATAAAAATACACTAAAAACGTGGATGAAATAATTTGTTCAATGCTAGTAACGATTTGTTGAATTTCAAAAATTAAACAATATTTTAATCAAAATTAAAATAAGTACTAAGAATATAAATTCTGTAAGGTTAGGTAAGGTACCAAATTCACAACTTTCTGTGGCTTTTTTCGTATACAAATATGCATTATCAGAGGTTAATTAAAAAAAATGAAATTGTGATAATCTATTCTTATACTGCTTTTATCATTTGGATAATAAAATATGGGAATGATAATAATGCACTCATATGACTTAAAACGAAAGCTGAGTATTTGAAATCATTTTTCCTGTATTAAACACTTATTTTTCTATTGTTAGAAATATATTTTTATTATTATCAGTAGTTGTATGGTAGTTATATGTTTATTGTTTCTACAAATTCTTACTATTATTGTTTATTTTACTTTATTAATTGCATAATTCCTTTATCTATTACAAAATACTATGAATAGTATTTAACATTTAAACAATATGAATGTGAATTAAGTGTTTATTTCTGTGATTTTTAAATGTTTTATAAAGTTGTGTTTCTTGTTTTGTTGGCACGATTAAAATAAACAATGATATTAAATATATTAAATTTCATTTATTTTTTATTTGCAGATGTTCCTACTTGAATGTTTTTAATGAATATTAAGGGACCATCCTTCACCTTAAACAGTATTCTATACACAATTATTTCCTTACGTGACTGACAACAAAAACGACAGCACACAACTTTATGAGACATATATGTATGAAGAGTTATTTTATCTGGATTGTTTAGCAAATAGTGATAAGAACACCACACATATTTCAATTTGTGAAATTTTTGTTTAATGTTTTTTATAAATCATAAGATATCGAATTTAACATTTCAGAAAAATCTGCTTGTTTATAAAAGAGAATATTTTAACTTTTACACAACGAAATATCTCTTATCAAATAAAGTGATACAAATTGAAATTTATTTAGCATCTAAATTGCATTAACAACTCCAGATTAAAATTTGTGTATAACTTGGAAGTGATAATCTTGCTCCAGGAGAATTTAGTTTAAATATGAATAAACATATGAAGGAAAAGCCACTTTCTTGTAAAGTGTGTGGATATTCTTTTACTGAAAAATCAACATTAGTGAGACATATGAGAACTCACACCGGGGAAAAGCCACATTCTTGTGAAGTGTGTGGATATTCTTTTACTCAAAAAGGAACATTAGTGATTCATATGAGAACTCACACTGGAGAAAAGCCACATTCTTGTGAAGTGTGTGGATATTCATGTACTAAAAAATCAAATTTAGTGAGACATATGAGAAATCATACCGGAGAAAAGCCACATCCTTGTGAAGTGTGTGGATATTCATTTACTGAAAAATCAAATTTACTGATTCATATGAGAACTCACACCGGAGAAAAGCCACATTCTTGTAAAGTGTGTGGATATTCGTTTACTGAAAAATCAAATTTAGCGAGTCATATGAGAACTCACACTGGGGAAAAGCTACATTCTTGTGACGTGTGTGGATATTCGTGTACTAAAAAATCAAATTTAGTGAGACATATGAGAACTCACACCGGAGAAAAGCCACATTCTTGCGAAGTGTGTGGATATTCTTTTACTGAAAAATCGCATTTAGTGAGTCATATGAGAACTCACACGGGTGAAAAGCTCAACAGATATGACAATAGAAATAGTGAGGGACCACCATGAACGTCTACCTCAACAAACCTCAGTCACGAAGCTTGCCGAAAACTTTGGGGGTGTCATACTGGAAAATACTGCCGAGGTATATGATAATCCAGCAACACAGATTGCAAGAAAAAAGAGAAAGAAATACACCGAAATCGAAATAGACACAGGAAAGCAAGGATGGGAACAACATAAAAGAGCAGGAAAGTTTCTGGAAGAGCTTAAACAGGAATATATAGACAGGGATGCTTCACTCCAATGGCTCAAGAGCGGGAGACTTCCATTTGATGAGGAAAGACTCATTGTAGCCAGTCAAGACCAAGGCTTACTCACAAATGGATTCAACAAAATGGCTGGCTTACAAGCAAATGGCTAATGCCTGTTTTGCCACTCAATGTCTGCATGACCAATCTTATTGGCAGATGGCTTCTACACTGCCGGCCACAACAAAGTATGTAAGTACCTTCATTGGAAAATCTGTGGAGAGATGCAGCTTGACAGAGCGACGAACATCTGGGAACATGAACCACCACCAATAACATCAAATGGAAAAGTGACCGTGTTCTATGACAAAGACATACAGGCGGGGAGATACATAAAGACAAGGCCATCAAGCCAGATATTGTAATATGGAACGAGCCTGAAAGAACTGCGCTCATTATCGATGTTACAGTCCCAAATGATTTTGGCCTTAACAGAGCTGAACGGGAAAAAATAACAAAATATCAGGACCTAAAAAATGATCTAAAAACGACATGGTCTCTGAAAGAAATAAATATTATACCGGTTGTGATAGGAGCAACTGGGTTAATAAAAAAGAATCTTCCTAAATACTTAGAAGCAATCCCTGGAAGACCAAGCTGTAACGAAATACAAATAGCAGCCATAAAGGGAACAGCATCTATTCTTAAAAGAGCCCTCGGATATAAATTTAAATCATAACAGAATCAAGTGTTAGCTCCAGGAGGGAGCCTCTTGATCTCTTAATACTTACTGAAGTAAAATAGATAAAAAAAGAGAAAAGCCACATACTTGTGAAATGTGCGGATATTCTTGTTTTGAAAAATCTTGTTTAGTGAAACATATGAGAATTCACACTGACAACCAGGAGAGAACTTAAATGCCTACTAGACATTATCATTGAGTGTACAAGGAGTTTGCCAGATTAACCAAGCATGAGGATACATTTTCCCTATAAGTAAACCATGAGTTAATATTTAAAATCACATAGTATTCACTGCTCACTGTTCTGCAACATCAGACATATGAGAACTCACGAGTGTCTAAGTTCTCTCTGTACAGGGGTTTGTTAGAACAATCTGGCATGAGGATATATTTTCCATAGAAGTAAACCCTGACCAAATATTCAAAATCACATAGTATTCACAGCCAAATAAGATCTTCTCACTTCGGCTACCCCACAACTTTTCCAAGGAATGGTGCACCTTCTCCAAGTGATATTACCTCAAGTAATAGCACGAAGCTGGATACTCCACCAGATTAGATAAATTCTTATCCTGGAATCCGGTAAGACCATGAGACCAACATGAAAGATATACTACAATGTATAAAAATGGTTAATTGGGGGAGAGGAAAATTATGTTCTCAATTTCTTTACTAATTCAGTGCTTGAGAGATAAAGAACTTTAATGGAACATTCGAATATCTATGTATCTCATATACAGTTCAAGTGTTAGCCCCAGGTCGTGGGCCCCTTGATTTCTGAGAACTTCGACCGAAGTAAAATAAAACAAAAAGTGAAAAGCCATATTCTTGCACAGAATGTGAATTTACATGTTCCTGTACATCAACTTTCACACTATGTTAATATTCCTTTATTTTGTAAATAAATTGTGAAAATAAACAATTGCCAAAATTATATTCTTGGAAATCATATCTGATAAAAATATCCAGCAAAATAAGTTTCAGAAATATTTTAACAACTGCACATTTAGGGAATCTTTTAAAATCTCTCGGTTGGAATGTGCAAGAAAGTGGTTTTATATCTTTGGTTCGATCGGATGCCTCAATTCTAGAAACAAACGCTAACAAAAATATAAAAAATAACAAGAGGTTTAGTAGAAATTGAATATAACCGTATTGAACAAAAATAAACCTGAAATGCGAGAATCTTGAATGTTAAATATAATATTGGATCAATTTTATCATAGGCGAAAATTTATCAAATTTCTGTTTGAAAAAGCTATCATCATTTCATAGAAAATATGGTGGTTGTTTCACGAATCCTTTGATTTTTAAGGAAGCCACAGAACTATGGCAACTAAAAGGTGTTATAAACATCATTTCCCCATAACAGTAAGACACTATGCTTTAGCAAGTACAGAGGCATCTTCTGTCTAACTATAATATAGAAGCTCTTTATTTGTTTGATTGCAACATTTATGAACAATGTCTGAACAGAAATTGTTTTGGCATCAAAAATGTATTAATTGATTACCAAAAGGCATATTATCACGTGTTTCGTACTACAATACATTGAATTATTAACAATTGAACAATAGTCAACATGCTAAAATATTTTTCAAATAGACAATTTATTTCCTATACTATTTTGCGTAACGATAAATCTACTAATCAATAAGATGTTTACAATGTGAGAAAAAATCGCCAATATGACCAAAAAAAACATGCTCTTTTAAAGATCTAGCAGAGGATGCCTTTTGCGTAACGATAAATCTGCTTATCAATAAATGAGAAAACCTATGAGAGGATGCAGAATACAACGATTCAGTGTTGATAAAACATAATGATCAAAAGAGTAAATCCGCCTCAAATCATGAGATAACGTTCAATGAGAATATATCTATCGCCATTATAAAATTCTCTTATCGAAAATATCTCTTAAAATAAATGTCATCAATCAAGCTGTTGTTTCTTTTGTATGTTTTATTATTGCTCACTTAAATATAAAATTATGAATTGCCTTCACACAAAAACCTTAAAAATACTGCCTCTACATAATAGCATTTACCAATATACAATGTAATACTGATCTGTACTTCACATGAAGATAAAGTAAGTTTCACTTAAAACGCCATCGGATATAAATTAATATCATAGCGAATCAATAATGATTTGGAATGATTTGAAAACAAAGCAAATCATCAAGAAAGAAACTTGTTGCGACAAAACTTTTCTAATGAGGAAATATTTGAAATTATACAGAATCTTTGCAAGACAAAACTGTCGCTAAACTTTTTTTAGAAAAACTATATAATATGTGCTTTTGCCTTTTCATCTAATAAATATTAGTTAACGACATATTTACACATTGAATAGAAATTCTATTATGAAAGCTGTGGTCTTATTTCTATTTTAGTTATTGTTAAGCAATTTGTTGATAATCGTATTTCGTTACTTAATATTTTCATCAATATCGAATAAAGTTCACATATGAACCTCATTTAATATTGACATCAATCGTTTAAGACCGATAATGTTGATACTAACATGTCAAATATATTCCACACATTTTCTCAAACAATTATTTTTACAACCATTTAAATATGTGACAATTATTAACAGATATATTGCTCATATTTGGGAAATAAGGTAATCTTTGTCATGAATTTGTACAGACTTAAAGCATAAAAATGTTATGTGATTTAATATTTTTCTCAACAAATACCAGGCAATCTGGTGGATCCGTACATTGTTTATAGTCATTGGAATATCGCCATGTTTACCATTGTCATTCTTATTAAATATTTCAAATTGTAATGTTTTGTTTTCTTATTTTTCCATTAGTTTTTAAGCTATTTTCAGTTGAATAACGTTGACACAGGAGTAATATAATTGTTCTTCTTTTATTCATCTAAACTTGATAGTTATTGATTTATAATCATTTTTATGTAAATCAAGTGTTTATACAATTTTATTATATCTGGTAAAATGCAAACGTTCCAAACGATTAAACCATATTTAAAAATTATATCAAAATTTTACCATTTTCTGATAATGAAAAGCAGAGATGAGAAGTTGATCATTCTATGATTTTATATGACGAAAGCCAAGAAGAAATAAATAACCGTTTAAATTTATAAAAAATTAGGTTAGTTCTTATTACACCCTAAAAAGAATAACCTTTAAAATCCTTAGAAAATTATAATGTCTGTATGATCACAATAGGGTTTTTACACTAATTGGAATTTGAATATATTAAATTGAATTTACTTATCTTTTCATGAAGAGGAGATAATACGGATAAGGGCTTTCACATGTGGGGAGCTAGGTGTGTCAGAATTTTGGGATAATTTTTGAAACTCTTAACACAAAACTGTGAATAAAATATACAAAACTCATAATTTCTGTTTAAAGTGGTTTCTTTAATTTTCTTCTGGAATATACTTCTAAAATAAACTATTATTTTTTAAAATATAATAGAAATATTATATTTTATTTAAAAAAAGTGTCTCCAGGTGCCTGCGTGCGCTCATGCAGCCATTTTTTACGTAATAAAATGAATTGAATTTTACGAGTTATTTTTTTTTCAATTTTTTCAATTTAATAATCTATCAAAATTTTTCTATAGGTTTAATTTTTACAATATTTGAAGGTTTAATGTCATATCTTTCCAGTAAATTGAATATAATATTCTAGGCAAACGTTTTTTTATTCACCCTTTCCCATTTTGAAATGTCTATTCAAATGAAAATAATTAATTTATTACTTTAGATTTATATATCACAAATTGAAGATAAAATATAAAAAATAAAATAATTTCATTTAAAAAACAAAAAAATAAGTTTTGTGCAAATTTACCTGTAAAGTCAAAAGTTTACAACCATTTTTGAAAACCATGTTGAATTTTTAGTGAAACGTCATATTTTTTAAATTTTACCCTGAAAATATTGAGTACCTACAACAACTTTTTCTGCTTCATTCAATGTTTTGTTAGATTAAAGAAAAATCACTCCATAAAGAAGGAATAAAATATATTAAATAAAAACACACATGTATTTCTTTAAGTGAATAAAAAAAAATCGAAAATCGATCGAGTGGAATTTTGTAACGGCAAAAACTGATAAGTGAAATGTGATCATTTTTTTCAAATACAATGGCCCATTTTTACTACCTTTCGTTTACAGCCAGCAATGGAAAGTGAGATTAATTCTGGCGCTTAAGGCCACCGAAGTTCTTAACTCGAATAAAAGGAGACATTTGTCTCCCTTTATTCCACTTGTGAAACATCTCATGCCGCGGTATTTTTAATCCTTGCTTAAAAAAAGCATTTCATTTAAAAGGGAAATGGAAATATAAAATATAAATATGGATAAATTCTTAACAATGAAGAAGGAAAGTATCCATTGATTAGTAATTTTTATAGGTAAGCGCTTTTTTGGAATATATATATATATATATATATATATATATATATATATATATATATATATATATATATATGAGTAGGTAGTAGTTTGCTTGAGGCATTGTCGGTAAAGAAATATATAGATTTTTTTAAAGCCAAAGACAATGCGGAGAAAGACCGGAATATGAAAGTACAGAAAGAAAAACAAAAGTAAAGAAAGAAAGGAAAGAAAAGTAAAGAAAGGAAAGAAAAGTAAGTACATTTGTTTGTTTTTCTTAATTTTTCATAATTCCGGTCTTTCTCCGCATTGTCTTTGGTTTTATTATATATATATATATATATATATATATATATATATATATATATATATATATATATATATATTCGAAGTAAGTTCAAATTCGTTGACTTCTTGAAATCCTTTTTAAAGAAAACCGATTAAAAAAAACAAATATTTCATTTGTATTATTTTACAATTAGGTCTTTGCTCCTTTTATTGAAAAAAAAATAAAGGTTTGAATTACATTTTGCAAGTAGTTATAAGCTTCGAAAGATAGTAAGTCTAATTATTCAAGTTTTCACAACGCATTTTTAATGGCGATTTTCTGAGACTGCTGAAAGGGCTCTCCTTATTTATAACAGAAATTGTCAAAGAGATACTTTCAACCGATTACGCAGGTGTAATAAAACGTGATTGCACTTATGGAAAAAGTTTTTTTTTGTACTGTTTTTTTAAATACATTTACCAATGTGCATGGAGTATAAATTCATTGCATATGTGTCTAATTTGGGGATTAGAAGAGAAAGTGTTTACTGATTTTTGTATACATTTACCGATCTGTATCCTGTAGAATTGCATTTGGGAATCAGCAGAGAAAGTTTTTATTAATCTTGTTACACATTTATCAATCTGTTTAGAGAGTGTATTTATTGAATCTGTGTCGTGTAATAGTACTTCTACCTTATTTGGGAATCATCAGAAAAACATCGTAAAGCAACGAAGATAATGTGTCATTTTTCTCTTTCCACCTCGTAGGAGACTCAAGTATCAAACAGTTTTGCTTTAATATATCTGACAGAATTTTCTACTTTTTGGTTTCCTCGCATTGATTCTACAACTTTCGTATACTTATATCGAACGGTAGAAGAGATTAACAATACTCTTTTTTATAAAAACTTTTTTATTCGTTTCTTGCGAAGGTTTTTATTATTTATGGACCTCCAACGCCTGCTATGAATTTAATCCCATTATATGTAACTCGATGTAATCTAATTTATTAATAGCATTATAAATTTAATGCAGGATGTTTCTGGTAGTAGGATTTCTTTGTATATTGAAAGGTATTTAACAGGGAGTTCTTATAGTTGTGTAATTGATTGCGGTGTTGATAAACACTTTTGGTTTGTTCTGGTTGTGTATGGGGTTATATTTGGTTGTGTATGAGTAGGGATTTGGCGGACGTTAGTTTTGGTGGTGGATAGTGTTGATAGAACACTTTGATTATACGCTCGAGTTTAAAACTAGTAAAATTTTACACTAAAACATGGATAATCCCGAAACCCTGAATAGTGGGTGTTAGTGATAAAAACCAGTTGGCTCTCCACTGTAGGTGAACCTCATGTGGCAGGCAAGAAAATAAGTAGTTGCTGGGTGATTTTATAGGATTCGCATTAAAACAGATTGTATTCCAAGATACTGTTGGTATTTTCTTAGTTTTATGAATGTATAATATTATAAGATATGTTAACTGACAAAATAAAATAAGCAAAGTGAATTAATGCAATCACTAAACCAAGATGTTGTGACCTTGATACGTGACCTTACATGCCCTTAACCCCTGATCGCGGTCCAGTTATGATCTGCACCCTGGTCGGTGCAGTTATGATATGTCGACTGGGTAACCAGGTCTGCCAACCGTTAGTACGTCGCGTCACCCAGTGAGTTCTTCGTTAAGGCGTTGGGGATTCTTCTCGGATGTTCGGTCATCAAGGCCTGTTCTCCGTGGATCGTCTAGTTATCCTGGGTGTTCGTTGACGGATACGGTGTCACAAATGGAAAATAAAGAATGTACATATATAGGGATCAACGCACATCAGCAACAAAACTCCGGAGGTTGGTTAATATAATATATATTTCGGAAATTCATAAAAGAAGTATTTACAGCATATACATATAGTTGACAATTAATTCAAGCAAGCAGTTAGTTCTACAACTGAGCTTCTGTTGTTGAAATACCTGGTCGGTATCGCGGACTTTGCATAATTCTCATTAAGTGATCGACACGTTATAAGCGTTGAGTTATCAGGCAACAAGCGAGGGGGGGGGGGAGAGAGAGAGAGGTGATTCTGCCGAGACTCTGATTCCGGACTCTTTCTTCTTCTGTTCTCTTCCGTTCTTACTTCTCTTACTCCTTACTACTTAATCTCTGGTTTTTCATTTCTTTTATAATACAATTATGGAATGATGACGACACCCATGTTCGTCATCGACCAATCAAATTGCTTGATTATATTTCGACGGGGCCTTTTCTCATTGGTTGATTATACTTCGACAGGGCCCTTTTTCATTGGTCCATTTCCAAAATTGGATTGACTCCTCCCTTAATTAACGCCAACTTACACGTTGTATTAATTAACTCCTCCCTGGCTTACTAATGGAATTTCCCCATATCCAGGAAAATTATTTTTCCTTTGACTTAAAGCAAATCACGCGATTTTATTTGTTTTAAAATTATCTATTGATCTCACTTTTCGCTTTGATAATTCAAAGGAATTTTAGTTTATCTTTGAATTAAGTTCTGGTTGTCGGCCATTCTATTATATCAGACATTTTGTTTACGTCAAAAGACCAAGAATGCATTTGTCGCTTTGAACTTATCGGACAACACATTTTCCCATCCGAGTAAAAATATTTCATAACTTACATTTTCGGTCGACCTGATTCACCAAATGACAATTCTCGATACGTTATTTTATTGTTTTGAAATTTCGGACAATTCATTTTTTTTTCCTATTCTTTGTTGTAAAACATAATGCCGAGTCACTGCGTGTGTTTCTCTTAGATCAAAAACACCCCGACTTTTCAACTTGTCAAACTCACAGATCAACCTTGGCTCATGGTTTCGCCAATTGCGGGTGTTAAATCCCCACCCCTCTGGCTCCTGTACCACTATGATTCCGGCCATCGTAGATCAAACGCCTGTGTATTTTGGCTAAAATATTTTATGCATTCTTTTTCGCTTTTGAAGTCTAGAATGTGATTTAACCTCTCGCTACAAAGGCACTCTTGCTGCCGCCATTTCAACAACAGACTTAGCTCAGAATTTATTCACAAATAAAATAATAATTTTTTTTATTCCTTCAACCCGATCATCGTCCGGGAACAAAAAAATTACTTTTAACCAAAAGAAACGTAACATCAACCCTACAGGTCTGATGTGGCCTCTCTTTAGTGTTACAATGTGATAAAAAAGTTATTTAACTTGAAAAAAAAAGACTTGTAATTGAAAGTAGCGACGTCACAGCAATTGACTGTGAATTTATCACATATGAATTGGTAATACCTGAATTAAAACATATCTTGACAGATCTGAACCATACCTTATTACAAATAGGTTTGCATAACTCTAATATTCAAATGAAATCCTTAATTAGGGAGGGTTATAATATAACTATAGCAAAAACGCCACGGCTAGTAGAGGCAGAAGATGCAACTTGCAAGCACTATGAAGCTATAGATATTTTAGTTGAAAATAGCAGTTTAAGTAAAATGCGAAAATGGCCCATAGATCAACGCAAACCGCGAACATATTCTACATTTTGATTGCTGGTCGGTGTGATATATGTCTTAGAGGACGGTTAATTAGAGTTTAAGTCTGAAATCAACAGTAAAATTAATCGTAAGTTTAACTGTATCATATTTAATTAACAGGAAGTCACAAATTGTAAACAAACCATAAACTCATCATATTTTAATAACAGGAAGTCACAAGTTGTATACAAACCATAAACTCATCATGTTTTAATTACAGGAAGTCACAAGTTGTAACCAAACAAATGTATAATACAAACGGGGGTAACTCTTTACTTCTTTCAGCAAAGTTGACTCCCTTTGTCCGTAGTCCTAAACTTAAAATTCTCGCGACTTCTCGTGACATCAACGACCAGAAAGGAGACAGTGGAGGGAAAAAAGAGTGACTCTGAAAATGGCGAGATGAACATTATTCTCGTTCGTTTCAGTTATCATATTGGACGTCTAACTGTTTGAATTGTAGTTACGTGTGTGTGTGCATGTCTCCATAATAAACGTATATCGTTATGCAACAAGTGAGTGGTTTCTTATTTATTCATAAGTATTACGGTCTTTCTTCACGAGCTGCAACATACCCACGTGAAGGCTGGACTCCTTGCGGTAAGATATTTTATGGTATATTGATCTAACGCATCGCACGATATAACAACTGGCAACAAAAATTTGGAAATAAAATAAATAAAAACACTTTTTAAAGCATCCTGAGATCCACCAAAAGAAATAGTAACGCCCCGGTGTAGTTTCAAAAAACGGCACCCCGAGTATAATGTCCATACAGGAGTCAGGAAGCACGGTAAGGTCAATCTCTTTATATTCGCAACCACCGAAGAAAATGCTCTCTGTGCAATATTCACACAGTTTAAGGGAAACGACGGATGATGCCATAGAAATTACGGAGTTCCGTTTTAAAGTGGGCAGTCTCATTGTTTTAACAATGCGGGCACTGATAAAATTATCAGAACTACTGGTGTCTATAAGGGAAGTAAACCTTTTTCCTTTTAACTCCACAATTTTGGTGATAGGAGGGCAACTATCACCACCTTTAGCGCGGATCCCTATGATAGCAGAAGAAGAACGTGAAGGTGTCGTTAGAGTAGAACGGCAAACTTTAGAAAAATGCCCGAGTTTACCACAGCTTCGACATAACTTATCGTGGGCAGGGCAAAGGCAGCGGGCATCCTTAAGGTGACGTCGCCCTCTTCAGTTATAGCACTTGCGCGAACAGGAAGGGGAGCAGAGAACTTTACAGAGTCACACTTGAACAGAATTTTTAGAAATACAAGTGGCCTCCTCGGCAGAATCGATCAGCACATTTTTAGTTCCCGTAGTAGAAGTAACAGTGACTGCTCCAATCTGGGAGGCATACGATTCCGCGCGAAAGTGAGCTTGTTCTAACGCCCTAGCACATTGAGTAGCTTCTGTGAGAGTTAGAGTGTCTGTTTCAAGAAGCCTAGTACATATCAATGAGGACCGGAGGCCACAAATGACTGCATCACGGACAGATTCATCCCTGTAAATGATGGCTGTTACATCTTTAAAACATTCAAGGCCTGAAGGTATTGGGCGACAGACTCGCTTTCTTGTTGCAAACGCGTGGAAAGCAGATGTCTAGCGTGAATAACGTTTGGAGACTTGTCGCAAACGCCTTTCAATAATTCCACAGCATGTTCAAAACCAGAGCAACCTTCGATAACGTCAGCAACAGAGGGACCGATGTTTAAATAGAGAACTTCTAGCTTATCAAGGTTTAATAAAGCAATAGTTGATTAGTCGTAATTAAAGTTGCAGAACCATAATTTCCAAAACTTGCTGGCCTCCATGAAGAAAATAAAAAATTAGTTCGGTAAATTGTGGTGTTTTATCATAGAACGGAAGACAGAGCAAAACCTCTTTACTAGGCTTTACCGAACTAATTTCACAGTCAATAATAAACGTAAGAGCAAATAGTAAACGTAAGAGCAAATAGTAAAGAGCAGGTAGCAGCAGTAAAAGCAAGATCTGTTAGTAATTAAATGTTGGAGAAAAAAACTCAGCCCTTTTAAAAAGTAAAAGGAACGTGTGCAAAATCACGTGCCATAGAAACTTTTACTTTAACGGAAATATAACACGAATGTTCTCGTTAATGGACGTTAGCAGTAGTTCGACTAGTCCAAATAATTAAATGCCCAGATTTAATCTTACAGCAAACCTGCCGTTGACAAATATAATCTAAACTTGATAGGAGAACAATTCGGCACGGTTAACTAATGAACGGACATTTTTTACACAAGGAACGAAATAAGGATGACACCGTGTTTTTACGATGACCTTAAGTTCTTTGTTCTTTAGCGATTGATTTTCTATTTAAATAATTTCCTGTTTTTCATCTTTTAATTTTGATTCTTTTATATTTTCACATATTCTATTTCATCATGAATTGGACATACAAAACAAAAATTGTATCAACTGTCTAAAGAGATCCTAACAAACAAAACAATGTTTTTATTTTGAAGACAAAAGAAAAACGAAATTATCCCGATGTTTTTTTCGTAATTGAATTCCAGAGAAAAATAAAGGTAAGTTATTGCTTTTTCTGTTTTTATACACTTTAAAAAAATTTTAATCCAATAAGTTTTAAATTAATTAAAAACATTAAAATAAGTTTATTTTTTTTATTGCAATCTAATAAAAATATTGATTTCGCCAATTGACGTGAATAAAAAAAAAATGTGTGAAGCTTCCATTTCCAAATAATCTCTTAAAAATATGTTTTTCAATCTAACATATAGAATTTGGTACAATTTTGTGCAAAATTCTATACGTAAACGCCTTTCAATAATTCCTCTGTTGCTGACGTTATCGAAGGTTGCTCTTGTTTGAAACATGCCGTGGAATTATTGAATTTTAAAAATATGTTTAAATAGAGAACATAAAAAATAGACATAAAAAAATGTGTGAAGCTTCTATTTAAAAATAATCTCTTAAAATATTTTTTTTTTTTGATCCAACATATGGAATTTGTACAATTTTGTACAAAATGTGTTTATTTAAGTTAACCTTATAACATAGAAAAAATAATAATTACCATATACACAATAATTTAATTCAAAATAATAATAATTACCATATACACAATAATTTAATTCAAAATAATAATAATTACCATATACACAATAATTTAACTCGAAATAATAATAATAATTACAATATACACAATAATTTAACTCAAAATAATAATAATTACCACATACACAATAATTTAATTCGAAATAATAATAATTACCGTATACACAATAATTTAATTCAAAATAAAAATAATTAAAATATACACATTAATTTAATTCAAAATAATAATAATTACAATATACACAATAATTTCACTCAAAATAATAATAATTACCATATACACAATAATTTAATTCGAAATAATAAAAATTACCATATACACAACAATTTTATTCAAAATAATAATAATTACCATATACACAATAATTTAATTAAAATAATAATAATTACCATATACACAATAATTTAACTCAAAATAATAATAATTACCATATACACAATAATTTAATTCAAAATAATAATAATTACCATATACACAATAATTCAACGCGAAATAATAATAATTACCATATACACAATAATTAAACTAAAAATAATAATAATTACCATATACACAATAATTTAATTCAAAATAATAATAATTACCGTATACACAATAATTTAATTCAAAATAATAATAATTACCATATACACAATAATTTAATTCAAAATAATAATAATTACCATTTACACAATAAGTTTACTCGAAATAATAATAATTACAATATACACAATAATTTAATTCAAAATAATAATAATTACCATATACACATTAATTTAATTCAAAATAATAATAATTACCATATACACAATAATTTCATTCAAAATAATAATAATTACCATATACACAATAATTTAATTCAAAATAATAATTATTACCATATACACAACAATTTAACTCAAAATAATAATAATTACAATATACACAATAATTTCACTCAAAATAATAATAATTACCATGTACACAATAATTTAATTCAAAATAATAATAATTACCATATACACAATAATTTAACTCAAAATAATAATAATTACCATATACACAATAATTTAATTCAAAATAATAATAATTACAATTTACACAATAAGTTTACTCGAAATAATAATAATAATAACCATATACACAATAATTTAACTCGAAATTATAATAATTACCATATACATGATAATTTAACTCGAAATAATAATAATTACCATATACACAACAATTTAATTCAAAATAATAATAATAATTACCATATACACAATAATTTAACTCAAAATAATAATAATTACCATATACACAATAATTCAACGCGAAATAATAATAATTACCATATACACAATAATTAAATTCAAAATAATAATAATTACTATATACACAATAATTTAACTCAAAATAATAATAATTACAATATACACAATAATTTAATTTGAAATAATAATAATTACCATATACACAATAATTTAATTCAAAATAATAATAATTACCATATAGACAATAAGTTTACTCGAAATAATAATAATTACCATATACACAATAATTTAACTATAAATAATAATGTAAATAATAATAATTACCATATACACAATAATTTAACTCGAAATAATAATAATAATAATAATAATAATAATAATAATAATAACCATATACACAATAATTTAATTCGAAATAATAATAATAATAATAATAATAATAATAATAACCATATACACAATAATTTAACTCGAAATCATAATGATTACAATATACACAATAATTTAACTCGAAATAATAATAATAATAATAATAATAATAATTACCATATAAACAATAATTTAACTCGAATTGTCAACAACTGAGCAAAAGATTTTATTTTTATGTATAATCAAAGATTTTTTTTATTTTATATTATAGATCACTTTCTTATTTATTAACTTTACTTTAAATATGTGCCTGTTTATCGGCCATCACTAATGGAAGCCAATGTCGAAAATGAATATTGATAAATCTTTATTATTTAAACTAGCATAGTTTACAATCGAAAATAAATGAAAATGATCATAGCTATTTCTCTTTTACTAACGTAAACTCATCAGTATTTTTCTAAATAAGTAAACGCTTTAAAATAAGTATAAAAAAACAAACTTATCCAGGTACGTAGAAAAGTGTTATGTTACCTTTAGTAACATTTACGGATAATATATTTGTTTTTTTTTTACATTTTACTACTGTTGGTGGGTGGGTAAAAACTATAAAATGATCGTTTTGATTATTAAATTGTTAGGTGAAAGTACGAATTGATCTGCAAGAACATCCTTCCTAATGCGAGGACTTGCTTTCCAAATAGTAAATAGATTCATATTTGCTCTCTATCGCCCCCACAACTGAGGGGTTACTGTCCTTAAGAGTATATCTGAGAAAATTGATCTCATCCTCTCTGCTCATCCTTCGGCTACCATTCACATTTGCGGTGACTTCAATGTCCATAATGTGGAATGGATGACCCACTCAAATAAGACAGATGATGAGGGGAGGTTCTGTCATGATTTTTCCATTGCCTATGACCTCACTCAGATTGTTCATGAACCCACCCGTGTGCCCAATACTACTAGTCAGTATGGGAGCCTTCTAGACCTTTTTCTCACAACTTCCCCTGAGCTATGTTCATGTTCCGTTCTATCTCCCCTGGGATCCTCCGATCACACAGTTGTATCAGTTAAGATAAAAATGAAATTCAATAAGTCTTCAGATGTACCTCTCCACCGTACTGTATATCGATATGGCTGACTGGGATAACTTCCGTAAATTCATATCTGATCTGCTTCTGCATTCCATGTTTAAAAAGGATCTATCCTCTATAGTATCAGACCTTACCGAATGGTAAATTGTAGGCATAGACCGATTCATACCATCCAAAAAATTCCAACAAAAACCTAACAGCAAGCCATGGTTCTCCCCAGAATGTGCTGCTGCCATTGCGCACAGAAATCACTTTTTTCCATAGCTACCAACGTAATAGATGTACTGAGACTAAAGCTGTCAATTGTAAAAGAGTAATAAAAAATGCAAGAGAGCTATATGTTCAGTCTGTCGAATCCAAAGTAGCTGAGCAGCGGCTTGGTTCCCACCAGTTTTGGCAAATAGCAAACAGGATCCTGAACAGATGCATACGTTCTATTCCAACCATCATCAATGGACCTGAGGTCATCTCATCAGCATCCGACAAGGCCAAACTTTTCGCCAAGAACTTTGCAGCTAACTCTACCCTTTTCGAGGAAGGGCATCAACTCTCCATATTTCCTCCTACAACAGACAACACCTTATCCAACATAGAAATATCTGTGCACGAGGTCGCCAAACTAATCAAGAACCTTGATTCCAGTAGAGCAACTGACCCAGACCCATTCCAATTATACTGTTGAAAAAACTTCGACCAGAACTTGCCCCCATACTTACAAAACTGTTTAAGCGTTGCCTTGAGGAGAAGTGCTTTCCAACACCCTGGAAAACCTCGTCAATATGCCCTGTATTTAAGATCTCAGGCGATAATCATCCCCCTCTCAGTACAGACCAAGTCTCTTGTGTGTTATGAGTAAGGTACTGGAATCCATATTAAATAAAGAAGTAGTTAACCACCTCAGCAGAAATAACCTCCTTATGTTAAGGAATAGAGAGAGGGAGAGAGAGAGAGAGAGAGAGAGAGAGAGAGAGAGAGAGGTGAGTTATAGTGTAGACACGTTGACTGGAAGTTAAGATCAGCTGATTGGATTGCGTGCGAGTCATGTGATCAAGTTAGCTGAATCATTGAGATTTGATTTGGACTCAGAAGACAACGGACGGCTTCCCGTTGTCTCCTCCTCTTCACTGGGGGGGGGACGAACGCTGACCTGTGTAGAAGAAGAACCCACACAGGCCGATTTCACTTTCCACCTTCTGCAGGACATCTGGGAAAAGTGAAAAAAACTATAGAACTAATTCCTTGTCTTGGAGTGATTGAATCTTCATCCAAAAACAAGTATCAAGTCTCCCTCCAGGACGAGAAATTCCAGATGGCCCAACATCGAAGAAGCAGAGGTAGGTTCTGAAAATACATGTCACTCACACACGATTCCCTTTATGATACAACAATATAAATATATAACAACAACAAACACTCAACCCTTTATTATACGACAATGTAACACTTAGTGACATGCAATATGGTTTCCGTTCTGCTAGATATACAGCTGATCTGCTAACAGTTATATCCCATAGGATTAGTGAATCTCTCGACAGAGGCTTCCTTTCTAGGGCAATTGCTCTTGACATATCAAAGACTTTCAATAAGGTTTGGCATAAGGGCCTACTTCACAAGATATCCAGCTACGGTATAACTGGAAATGTTTTCTCAATAATTAAATCATTTCTCTCTGACAGGTTCATAAGAGTAGTGGTTGATGGGCAGAAACCTGAGGTCCACAGTATTAATGCTGGAGTCCTCCAGGGGTCCATCCTGGGCCCAACTCTCTTCCTGATCTACATCAATGATCTCCCAAAACACATACTTAATTCATTCGTTGAAATCTATGCTGATGACACGAGCATCTATGGCAACACATCAAAGGCCGTAAATGACGAAGTTCTCTCTGATTCCCTCTCCTCTAATCTTGATTTCTTAAACTTTAATATCGAAACAGGCTTATTTAAGCCATTTTTCACGTGTTCGTGTTCTGTTTTCATCGTTCGTTTGCCTTATGTTTGTTTTTTGTGTTTTTTTTTCGATGTTTTGATTACTCCCCCGCCCCGCTTAAGTTTTAACATTGTTTTCTATTTTTACTTCACTTATAACAATCAAACCAGGTCATTGACATTGTCATCGTCGTAACGCTCAACAACTTCCGGGCGCGCACCTCAATTTGGTTCTTATTTAAATAAATTCAAACATCTTTCAGTAATTCATTCTGGCTGGCCGATTTTATTTTCAAACTTCGCCTCAGGTTCTATTCTACCCCCCCCACCCGTTTTTTTTTTAATTTAACACCACACACACCTACAAACACCCGGGCAACCCCGGTTACCCCTGCTAGTATATCTATAAAAGACATTTACTGAGACAATAATTCTGTCAATTTTCAGTCTACAGACTCGAAACCTGATATACAGGGAATTGAGATTTGGGAAAATCTTTGTAACCGGTTTTCGGCCAGAAATTTAGCTGTCAAGGGGTGAAAGTTCAACGATTTGACCTTTGAGGACTCTACCAAACTCCTCCGCCAATTTTGGGTATAAACAATTGAAATTTTAGATATAGGTTCCTTGGACATGGAGCTAACTTAATAACTTGATGTAAGCCCAAAACAATAAATATTAAGGGGTCATAGTAGAGGTAAAAGTTTTTTATAAAATTACCTCTGCGGTCTCTAGCAAATTACTCAGACAATTTTTGGTTAAAAAATTTGAAATTTTACATAAAGGGTATTCAGAGATAGGGCAGGCTTTTTAATCGGGTCGAAAATTTGAGCTATCAATATATAACTGTATGTTTGCATGTCTGCCTAAAACTTTCATCCTCAACTGGGCACTTTCCTACAGGGAGGGTTTCCTTTTTTCACCGATATTTTCAAAAGTCATCCCATCTTTTCGATTGACTAGCCTTAATTTAAACCTATGTCACTTCTGGTTTGGCGGTGGTCGTAACTGCAAAGACGTCACACTTTTTATCTCATTCTTTTCCTCCATCGAGTTTGAGCCTGCCTTCCTACTACCATTTATTTTTTGACAGAAAATAACATAGATTAAAGTGTAAAATTGCGAACAGCAAATGTAAACAAAATAATTTAAACATCCTTTAAATTGGTATTGCAATTTGAATTTAAACATATTCCATCACTTCCTTATATATGAGTTGCATAACTCAATTAAAATGCTGTAAATATAACAAAGAGAATAATTCTTAACACTCTATAAAATGAAATGTCGCTGAAGCCATCTTGCAATATCAAAACACTTGTCTCTTCCATGAACAACTTTTGCTAAATTAATGCATTTATGCTTCTCAAGCAAAATAGAAGTGTGAAGATTTAAAGTACCAAAGACTTATGTTATTTTGTGTATCAGATAAGCGTAGATGCGTCAGACAAAAATCATAATCATATCTTTCTTCATCTGAATTTTTAGGTTTATTCGATTTAGCAATTGTTACACACACTTTACACATTAAGAATATAAGGGTCTTTTCTCTAAACAGCTCATACTTCACTGATATTATAACGTCATGATAGTAGTCTTTTCCTTAAACAGCTTATACTTCACTGATATTATAACGTCATTATAATAGCCTTTTCTTTAAACAGCTTATACTTCACTGATATTATAACGTCATTATAATAGCCTTTTCTTTAAGCAGCTTATACTTCACTGATATTATAACGTCAATTTAATAGCCTTTTCTTTAAACAGTGTGTACTTCACTGTAATTATAACGTCATATCATTCTAAATAGCGCTTAATAAACCAAATCTAAAACTATGCCAAAGATCAGAACTATCTCAATACAATACTTATGTATATACTTTATAAACATTGGTGTCACATCCCAGCCTGCACTTCATAAACAGCATGCAAAATGGTTAATGGCAGCTGAAAAAGATAATTAGGCTTTGTCAACATCTAAACGAACTTTTATTTAAAACCTCTGTTCAATTTGCAAAAACGTTTATTCTATGAAAATAAAACACTTAAAGTCTCTTTCAAAATGGTGGTCCAATTTTAACTTCAACATGATTGCAGAGTTCATTAACACATGGTTTACGAAGCACAGGCAGACGTTATTTGCATTACTTCAGTTTAAAGACCATTTAAAGATTTTATCGGACAAACAGTAAAGAGGATAATTAATGACAATATTGGTATTCAGGACTCATTTAATAATTACAGCCACCTGGCAATATGGCAACACCCTTATGAAAGGCATTGGTCTATGCCCACATTTAAAGATAAAACATTTAAACGCTGATAAGCTAAAGGCATGTTGTTACAAATAATTTCAATGTTCAGCTGAATTAGAGATGCACCAATATTTCTCATCAAATAATTATTAGCTTGGAATAATAGATTGACAATTGAGAAATATATGAGAAGAAATAATAAATTTTGTTGTTTCAAACAAAGATGCCGGTATCAAAGTTTATTTAAAACGTAAATGATAGGGTTCGGGTAATTGTATTTTATCTGTTTATAGCAATTTAAATTGCGATTAGAAAGTTGTACAACATACCATCTGTTTCAGGAAAGGAAGAAAGAAAGGAAAAATTCCGCTCTTCCATTTATGGACTGGTGGTCACCTGAGGTAACTAGATCTGGGAAAATATGCAAATGAGATACAGTTGGTTTTTCAAATAAAAAAACTGTGTGTCAAAGAGAGAAAGAGAGAGAAAGAGAGAGAGAGGTGGGGCATATGCGAAAGGAAAAAAGAAAAGGTGCCGTTTAAGGTTGGGTTATGGTTAGAAACAAGAGAAATAAGTAATATACGACGTCTCGGGCGTATTTGCATCGCTCTTTGGGAAAGAAGAAGGAAAGGATGGCTGGCTCATTTATATACCTGAAGAGCATCTTGGGAAGGCAGTGCATGATGGGAGAAGCTATTTTTTTTTATTGTCGCTTCCTTTTATTTTTTTGATAGGAGGATATAAAAGTCGGGAAAAATTCCCTGCAAGGAACACAAAAAGAAAAGAGTCTTGAACATCTATTGCAAAGTATTTTGTGTTGCTGGTGTTCAGATTGTACATTGATGTGACATTGGTGGCAAGAGGTCAGGTGTGGTCGATTGGAAAAGAAAAAGTCTGAAACGTGCTGGTGTTCAGATTGTACAGTGTGACATTGGTGGCAAGAGGTCAGGTGTGGTCGATTGGAAAAGAAGATAGGAGGATATAAAAGTCGGGAACATAAAAAAGAAAAGAGTCTTGAACATCTCTTGAAAAGTATTTCGTGTTGCTGGTGTTCAGATTGGTAGCAAGAGGCCAGGTGTGGTCGATTGGAAAAGAAGAGGTCTGAAACGTGCTGGTGTCAAGCAAGTGACTCACTCCTTCCCGAAGCCCAGAACCGATTCCTGATCGTAACCTCACAAGAAGTTAAATTTTGCTGATCATCACGTTGTCGTGATGCATGTGTGTGAAGGGAATACCATCGCTATGAGTTTATCAAATAGCATTCCACTAAAGTACTTGCTATATTTAAAATCCTTTTTGAGCCTTAACACAGACATAGTTGTTGAAGTTGAATCAGCACATATGCGGTAACAATA
Organism: Euprymna scolopes; assembly: GCF_053919585.1. Lineage (NCBI taxonomy): Eukaryota > Metazoa > Mollusca > Cephalopoda > Sepiida > Sepiolidae > Euprymna > Euprymna scolopes. The sequence goes on along the minus strand of NC_136527.1, from coordinate 158,581,629 downwards.
CAAAATGTATATTGTGATATTTGTAATCTAGGATACCAGATTGTCTAAGTAATTGGCAGGCTTGGTAAAAATCACCTTCTTTGAATCAGCTTTTGTAATAGCTTTAAAGTGCTAATGTATAGTTAAAAATATAGATGAACACACCGATACAAAAGCTTGCAGTTTCAAATAATATACAAGACAAAATATAAAAAACTATATTGATTTTTCTGTAGCTTTTCAAATGAATATAATGATGAACAAATTAGGAAAGTTTAAAATATCAAAATAATACATAATCCACACCCAAACCTACTACACATATTAAACTATTCTATCCCTATCAAATCAGGGGAAAAAGTATTAAAATATTATTAATAAAAACGTGCAAACCGTAGACCATAAAAATATAAAATTAATCATTTACTATAATAAATTTAAAACATCTAACCTTATTATATATTAAGTTTGTGTAAAAATAATGTCTTTTTTTTCAAAACCGGCATTATTTTTGCACCAATCTAATATATAATCACGAATGAGTTGCTTGATAGAATAACAATTTATGAATTCAATATATATATTGCAATTGTATCGATATAAGTATTTCTCTTCTGACCAGGATCTAAATCATAAAAACAGGGTTGGATATAATTTCAACAAATCTTAAGCAAAACCATTATTGCCAGACTCTGTGTAAAGCTAGAAAATAGCCAATCATTTTTGCAATGTTACGTCAATGAATATCTTAGATTAAGTTGAGTTCAATTGAATAATATTGAAAACAACAAATTATGTGAATGCAAATATAAAAAATATTGAATTTCATTATTTTTTACAGATGTTCCTGATTGAATTTTAATGGAGTATCATTATCTTCAAACATTATTCTATAAACACTTGTTATGTTAATTGGCCGAGTACAGCAATATCTCAGAGACGATTTCTATACTGGACTCAACTATTGAACGAACTTTGAAACAGTGATAAAAACATAACACATCTTAAAGGTAATACATTTTTTGTTAAATATGTGTTAACATAACTCAAAACGTCAGAAAAGATTGAATCACAAATTACAGAAAAAAATTATGTGGCTTTAAAAAAGAAAAATATTTAATACAATTCCATAAAAACATGTTATATGTTTAACATTTGATATAAAGCCTCATCCTCAGCTTGTACAAATTAATGAGAAAATTTAAAAAAGAGAAAAAGGCAATGTTTTTGTAATGTGTTGACATTCCGAAGCATTTTAAAAAAAAAGATATCTCGGTTGGAATATATATGAATATATGTTTAGCAGTTGATATAGAGTCCAGTCGTCAATAATTTAAAATAGAAAAATGCTACATTCTTGTGAAGAGTGTGAATATTCTTCATTTCAAAAGTCAAATTTAGTAAGGCATATGAGAACTCACACTGGGGAAAGACCACATTCTTGTGAAGTTTGTGGATATTCTTGTTCTCGAAAATCAGACTTAGTAAAACATATGACAACTCACACTGGGGAAAAGTCACATTCTTGTGAAGTATGTGGATATTCTTGTTCTCGAAAATCAGACTTAGTGATACATATTAGAATTCACACTGGGGAAAAGCCACATTCTTGTGAAGTGTGTGGATATTCATCTTCTCGGAAATCAATGTTAGTGAGACATATAAGAACTCACACTGGGGAAAAGACACATTTTTGTGAAGTTTGTGAATATTCTTGTTCTGGAAAATCATCTTTAATGACACATATGAGAAATCACATTGGGGAAATGCCACATTCTTGTGAAGTGTGTGGATATTCTTGTCATCAAAAATCAACGTTAGTGAGACATATGAGAACTCACACTGGGGAAAAGCCACATTCTTGTGAAGTTTGTGGATATTCTTGTTCTCAAAAATCATCGTTAGTAAGACATATGAGAATTCACACTGGGGAAAAGCCACATACTTGTGAAGTTTGTGGATACTCTTTTTCTCACAAATCAAGGTTAGTGACACATATGAGAACTCACACTGGACCATAATCCCTAGCCACCTACCTTAAAAATACTGCTGTAAAACCTGGTGAAAAGGCGCATTCAAACATATGAAAACTCACACGAGTGAAAATTCATAATTTTCCAGAATATAAAAATAGTCTTTCTTTTCAATCATGTTTTGTGCAACATAAAAAGACAATTAGTAAAAACTTGGAAAAATATGTTTATAGTATTGTTTATTCATATGAGACCGTTAAGCTAGACAGTATTACATAAAAAACATTTGCTAGGACTGTGTCATTTGATTCTGCTGTAACAGTTTATACTTAAAAAATACTGCTGTTCAATTTTAATCATAATGAAATGAAATATTAGTTCTAATTAAGGAACCACTTGATTTCATAAAATAAAAAGCCGAAAATCTGTATTCTTTTGCACTATTTTAATATTTCTATTTTTATAAACAAAATTTAAAAAATAACTAACAATTGAAAAAAGCCATATTCGGTTAACGCATGCGCGTAACAAAAAAAGAAGGAAGTCTGTGCCACATTGGAATAAACCATATCAGGCCAACTTAGTAATCAAGGGTAAGTATTTCAAAAGTTTAACAGATATTAAAATGAAATGATGAGATAGTAATAAATATATAGATGGAAATGATGAGAGGCCATATTAAGCAAGAGAAAGAACTTCAAAAGTTTAACATATATGAACATGGACATGATAAGGGGCCATAGTAATCAAGGGTATTACTTCCAAAGTTTAACATATATGAAAATGTGGTTTACTCATGCAAAATTCACTCAGTAGAAAGTGTTCGAGTATTATTGATGAATGATAAATGCTGCAGATATGATGAATCAGCAACAAACATTGCAAAAAGAAAACGAAAGAAATAGAAATCGATGACAAGATAACAAGAGAAGCAAATGGATTCTTCAACCCAAGAGTGGGAGACTTTCATTTTAGATAGTCAATATCAAGGTTTACTCACAAATGTTTTTTTAAAAGCTGGTCCACAAGGAACTGTTTACACAGTGATTTAGCGCCCAAGGGACCTAATATCTGAATGTTCAATTTTAGTGGCATATGGTCTTTGAACTGTCTGTTAAAACACATTAGGTGATGTGTGGAGAGACAGATCGTCAAACATCAGGGAACATAAAACAAAACCGTAACATGAAATGCGAGATATTAAGTCTCATAAACAACATGAAAAAAGATCGTTCCAAATTAATATGGTCACAGGAAAAAAATAATATGGTCTAAGTAGCATAGGAAAAAAAAAATATTAGAATCTAAATAATGCTTTTTAAATTAATATGGTCTAAGTAGCATAGGAAAAAAATAAAATATTAGAATCTAAATAATGCTTTTTAAATGGCATGGTCTCTGAAATAAGTAAAGATTATCCCGTTTGGGTGAGAGTAACTTCGAAATAAATGCAAACCGAAATGAATCAAAATGTTAGATCCAGAAAGAAACTTCTTGATCTTTAAAATCTTATTGAAGTAAATTAAAAAAGAACAAATCGAAAACTATCTGACAAATATATCTAATAAAGCAAATCCCATATATATTCAAACACGCTTCAAGGGAATGTCGGTTGAGATGTGAAGGATAACGAAAATAAGCACAGAGTTAAGGTAGATATTGAATATATCTTAATATACACCGAAAACAAATAATGTGAGCCAGGAATAATACTTAGATTACTGAAGATATCGTTTGTTCAATTTCCGGTATGAAAAAATCACTGCACAGAATAGCAACGAAATTTCTCGTTGAAGAAGTTAAGAGTTTTTTTTTCATCAATTTGTTGATTGGTAAGCAGTTGCACATGCTTGGGTCCTGTCGTCAGGTGGGTGGGTGCCTATGTGATACATGCCTATACAGTCCGATTCTATGGCGGAAGAGCCGCAGACAGTGCTCACAGGGGAGGGGAAGGAGATGGGTTTGCTCTCGCTCCCTTCTTCTTCTCCCAGTCTATTCCCTTCTCCTTCCCTCCTCAAAGTAACCACTGCCACGGTGTACAGCATTCCTCCATGCCATCCTGTCCCTGGCAGCCTCTTCTCACGAGGAGTAGTCGATATCAGTTGCTGCCAGAGCACGCTTCAGCTGGTCTTTGTAGCGCATTTTTGGTGCGCCTCGTGGTCTGCTTTCTTTTACCAGTTCTCCATACGTCATTCTCTTGGGGAGCTTTGAAATTTGCATTCTATGGACGTGGCCTGTCCAGCGGAGGCGCTGACGGATAATAGTGGCCTCAACACTTGTCATTTTGGCACGTTCCAGTACCTCAGAGTTGGAGGTATGGTTCTGCCAGGGTGTTCTCATAACGTGCCTTAATTTTGTTTGTTGGAAGCGTTCCAGATGTTTTATTTCACTTCTGCATAGTGTCAACGTTTCGCAGGCGTACAGGAGCGTGGTGAGGACAACTGCCTGAAACAACATTATCTTTGTGGTCATCGTAAGCGTGTGGTTGTCAAATACGCGGCAGTTGAGTCGTCCAAAGGTGGAATGGGATACTTTATTCTGTTCTCCACGTCCTTCTTGCATGTAAGAGTAGATGTTAAAATGCTTCCAAGATAAGAGAATTGTTCCACCCCATCTAGGGGTTGGTTGTTAATTGTGATATTAAGGGTTGGGAGCGTCTGTCCTGGAAGATGCTGGATGAGGGTGTTTGTCTTGTCCATGTTGACCTGCATCCCAAACCTTTCAGATGCAGAGTTATATGCGTCTGCTAAAGACTGCAGATCATCTGCCGTCTGATCTGGAGTGGCGTTGTTATCAGCATATTGTAGTTCTCACACTTCGCATAAGGTGGTTTTGGTTTTTGGCACAGAGTCGTGCGTGGTTAAAAATTCCTCCATCCAAGTGAAATTGCAGGCCCATTGAGCGTGTGTCTGGTTGAATCTCGCTGTGCATTGCTGCGATGTACAGCAAGAAACACATTGGAGCCCAAACACACCCCTGATTCAGACCACCGTTGATGGGGAAGGGGTCTGAAAGAGAGTTCTGATGACAAACTCTTCCAATCATTCCATCATGGAGGGCACGCACCAGTTCAACGAAGTCAGGTGGACAACTATATCTCGCGAAGACAGCCCACATGGCAGGTCGTGGGACTTTATCAAAAGCCTTTTTAAGGTCCCAAAAGACGGACATCATGGGCTGTTCCTGTTCAAGGTTTTTCTCCTGCAGTGGCCTTACACAGAAAATCATGTCCACTATCCTCCGGGAAGGTTGAAACTCCCAATGGGTCTCTGGCAGGATGTCCTCTGCGAGGATGAGCTGGCGGTCAAGGAGAATCCATGTATATATATATATTTAAGATTTCAGAGTGGGGCATCACTTTCTTATATGTTATGTAAAATGAACACTTATTAAACAACATATGCTGCAAATGTCACCGTGACATTTTTGTTTAATTTTTTTTTATTTTTGAACGATTTTCAGACTATCTAGATGATCATAGTGATTTTTTTCTTGTTCTAACGTAAACTCATCACTAATTTATTCAATGTAAATAAACGCTTCAAAATAAGTATGAAACGCACTACAAACTTATCCACGTATGTAGAAGAGTATTTTCTCGCTTTCAGTAACATTTATTTGGAATATAATAGTTTTGCTTTTTAATATTTTTAAAAATTTATTTTTTGTCTAAACTTTAAATTTTGTTTATGAAATTGTCAGGTGGAAGAACAAGTTATTTAGCAAGGGAATCCGTCCCTATGTAAGTCCCAGCTTTCTAAAAAATAACATGAATATTAACGAGGGGAGGCATTTAAATTTGAGGTAGGAAGGCCCGGCGTATAAAATCAACAATAACTTCTTTGATTTGACTGGGTTACATTCGAAATAAATGTCACTGTTTAGAGCACAGTTGAACCATGATGCTTAACATACTGAAAAAATAAAGCATTAAACGCTAATAAGGTAAACGCATGTTGTTACAAACAATTTAATGTTAAGCTAAATTGGATCGAAACGGATAGTTTTCCCAAAAATAATGGCTGGAAAATTTTAGAAATACATGAAGAAATATAAAAGGTAGTTGCAAAGCGGAAAGAAAATGCCAACACCAATCTACATGCGATAGTTGTTTTCCTTAATAAATAATATTGTTAGATTAAATGTTTACTTTCTGTTTATAGTAATTAAAATATTTTTGTTGCTAATATTTAAAGATTAAACATTAAAATGTTTATAACTAAAACACATGTCGTTTCAAATAGTTTTACGTTCAGACGGATTATGAGTGAACGGATATGTTTTAATGAATATTATATTTCAGACAAACGTTTTTTTTTAATTCACGCCCCCTATTTTGAAATGTCTATTAAAAAGTAAATAATTAATTTATGTGCCAACGTTTTATATATCACAAATTGAAGATAAAAGATCAATAAATAATATATTCAAATTAAAAAACAAAGAATAGTTTTTTGAAGATTTACCTGTAAAGTCCGAAGTTTAAAACCTTTTTTTTTTTAAAATAAAAACACGTTGTTTGTATTTTTTAAAATGAAACCTTGGTCCTTTTAATTGAAAAAAAAATAGGGATTGAATAAGATTTTTCGAGTAGTTCTAAGCTTGGAAAGACAGGGGGTCGAATTATTTAATATTTTCGCGAAGTTTCTGACACACCTAGAGAAGGGGTTGCATTTTGCTGCTTGTTGGTTAAGTAGAATTATGTACGTTTAGGGGCTACAAATATCCATTAGAGCACATTCAATTAGATTAGTTGAAAAATTGGTCTGAAAATTGTGACGATGGGATGCAGATTGGAGACTCTTTTTAATCTTTTTCTAAACGAATTTAGTTATTATAGTAGTACTAGATCCAATTGTGGCAATAATCGTCAATGTATATTCTAATGACGACATCTAGGATAATCTCAGTTAAAATTAATTTCATAACATGGTTGAGAAACCCCACTTTTCAAAAAAAGTTATTAATAGTCTCAAATTATTGTTGATGTATTTGACAATTAGTGAACTAAAAATTGTTTATACAACTATTTAAAGACAGATAAAACATTTACACTCTTATCAGTTAAAATCTGTAGTTATTTTTTATATTCAGATGAATTGGTGCGAACATTCGTTTACTCAAACAAATTGATTAATATATAAAAAAAATTTGTAAATATTAATAAATAAAAAAGTAAAATGTATAAAATTTTACAGAATGATTTTCAACCAAATTAAAATTTTAGGTACTAAAAAACACATTAAGATAATGTTGTCGATGTTTTTATAAGAATTATATGTATGTGCTTGAGGAGGGCAAAACGAACTGTTTTATGAACATTTTGTAATTTATTGTCATTGTAACATTAAGATATATAATATATGTATGTAAATCTTCACATAAATATCATATATATATGAACATTAAGATACATATATATGTATGTTCACATATAGATTATATATATATATGTATGTGTGTGTAATTTCTTGTCATTGTAACATTAAGATACATATATATATGTATGTAAATGTTCACATAAATATCATATATATATATATGAACATTAAGATATATATATATATATATGTATGTTCACATAAAGATTATATATATGTATGTGTCTGTAATTTCTTGTCATTGTAACATTAAGATATATATATATATATATATATATATATATATATATATATATATGTATGTAAATGTTCACATAAATTTTATATATATATATATATGAACATTAAGATACATATATATATGTATGTTCACATATAGATTATATATATATGTATGTGTGTGTAATTTCTTGTCATTGTAACATTAAGATATATATATATATATATATGTAAATGTTCACATAAATATTATATATATATGGACATTAAGATACATATACATATATATATATGCTCACATAAAGATTATATATATGTATGTGTGTGTATGTGTGTTCATTTTCTTACAACAATGTAAATACTAAAAATACACTAGATATAATTGCAACGCGTCTCCTTTTTAATTGAATTAAATTATAGGTTATGAGTTCAGTCCAATAATATTGAAAACAATAAATCAATAATAAACCGTGAAGGTACATACTAAAAATATTGAATTTAATTTTTTGCAGATGTTCCTGATTGAACCCAATTATCGACTTTTAATGGGATATGGTTTTCTTTAAACATTATCCTGTAAACAGGTATTACCTTATTTTGACGATAACAGCGACGTATGTGGGAATATTTATATACTAAACAATAGTATTTATTAATTTATGAAATAGATGTGAAAACATAACACATCTTGAAGGTAATTTTTGTGAAAAATGTGTTTGATTTTAAAATAAATCAAAATATAATAACAAATTAAGACTTGAAGAGAAAAGCAAAATTCCTTTTAAGTTTGTGATTTTATTTATAAAAAATCACATTTAGTGAACATATTAGAACTCACACTGTGTAGAAGACACATTCTTGTGAAATGTGTAAATGTTTTTCTATGTAAAATATGGTATACTGAGACATATGTGAACATGTAGTGTTAACCTTGCTTGAAGTGAGTGTCCCAAATGATGGTAGTCTAAACAGCTGAAAGAGAGAAACGGACGAAACTTCAATATATGATATGAAGGTCAATATATGATATGAAGGTCAATGTATGATATGAAGGTCAATATATGATATAAAGGGAAACTGAAATCTTTGAGAGATATCAACCACTCCAGTAGGCGTTTGAAGAATAACTTTAAAGCCTACTCATCCAATATTTGTTTGTGAAGCAAGTGCAAGAGAGATCTAGACAATTGCATTTAAGGGAACGGCTAGAGTTAATAAAAGTGGCTGCTCAATGCCCAGGCATACCCTCAAAATAAGACAATTAAAAAATAAAAAACAAATGCGAAAAACTTCACTTAAAGAGATGTCAGCAGTTTACAAAGATCTCATTTGGAATATCTGTTTGGCATTTGGTAGGATGCTCCATCCCCTGTCTAAACTGATAAGATGAATAAAACAGAGAAAAGCAATGTTCCCGTAAAACATATAAACATTTCCTCTGAAAAATCATTGTAAGTTAAACATAGAAAACCTAACATTGGGGTAAAGTCATATTCTTTTGAAGTTTGGAGGTAGTCTTGTTCGTGCAAACAGACTTTCTGCAACATTAGAAACGGCCACAGTCTTGTGAAGTGTGTGGATATCTTTGTTCTGTAAAATAAAAGTGACACACATGGAAACCGACACCGAGAAAAATCCACATTCTTGTGAAGCATGTGGATATACTTGTTCTCAAAAATCAGATCTAGTAAAGCATATACGAACTCACACTATGGAAAAGCCACACTCCTGTGAAGTTTGTGGATATGCTTGTTCAGAAAAATCAAACTTACTTACGCATATAAGAACTCACACAGGGGAAAAGCCATATTCTTGTGAAGTGTGTGGATATGCTTGTTCTGGAAAATCATCGTTAGTGAAACATATGAGAACTCACACTGGGGAAAAACCACATTCTTGTGGAGTCTGTGGATATTCTTGTTCAGATAAATCGTCTTTAGTGAAACATATGAGAATTCACACTGGAGAAAAGCCACATTCATGTGAAATGTGTAGTTATTCTTGTTCGAGAAAATCATCGTTAGTGAAACATATGAGAACTCACACTGGAGAAAAGCCACATTCTTGTAAAATGTGTGGATATTCTAGTTCTGAAAAATACAATTTAGTGAAACATATGAGAACTCACACTGGGGAAAAGCCGTATCATTGTGAAGTGTGCGGATATTCGTTTTCTGAAAAATCATCGTTAGTTAAACATATAATAACTCACACTGGTGAAAAACCACATTCCTGTGGAGTTTGTGATTATTCTTGTTCTGAAAAATCAAAATTAGTAAGACATATGAAAACTCACACTGGAGAAAAACCATATTCTTGTGAAGTTTGTGGATATTCTTGTTCTGAAAAATCAACTTTAATAAGTCATATGAGAACTCACACCGGGGAAAAGCCATATTCTTGCACAGTATGTGAATATTCTTTTTCTCATAAGTTAAGTTTAGTGAAGCACATGAAAAAGACTCACAATTAGAAAATTGTATATTCCTTAAAAATATATGCAGAGTTTTATTCTAAGAATTCGCATTTATTCATATGAGAACTATAAGTAAAATAATATTACATAAAACAAACATAAAATGACTCATTATAAGGCAGGCAACTATTCTTAATGTATATATTTTTAAAAGTTTAGAATATAATACAATATATGGAAATACTGAATTGTTTAAAAACAACATTTTCTCTGAAGAATATAAATATTATATTGATTGTTGTAAGATCAAATGTACTAATGAATATAAAGTAATTCCGAGTCAAAATTACTAGAAGACGAAGATGTTGTGAAATACAAATAGAGCCAAATCTCCACTTAATAAATGTTTCACTTGTATATATTTTAATCCTAATGAAATCAGATATTTACTCTTAAAGGAAACCACTTGATTTCTTGTAAGTATATGAAATAAAGACGAAAACCTATATTCTTCGCCATTTGATTAAAATGTTTCTTTCCTAATTCACTCTGTTGTGAAAATAATAGACAACTGACAGAAATAATAGTTTTGCAAAGTATATAGTTTTGTTCTAAGAAATCAAGTTTAATTATACGTATGAGGATTCATACTTAGAAAAAAATAAAAAAACTTGTGTCAAATATAAACTGGTAATCATGTTTCACATATTACTGAACATTTGCATTGAAAACGTATCATTAAGAAAAAGGGGTCTCGGCTGAATTATATAAAATCGCAGGTGAATGCTGCACCCAGCTAGTATGCTCCATCTCACTTAGAACAAAATAAGAAAATAATAAGTAAATAAGACAAAATGGAGACAAAAAAACAAGGTTCAAATCTCAGAGCTGGAAATAACGGTTGTTAACGTTGGATTTTTTTCAATATTACAAAATCCCTGCATAAACAAACTTTTATAATTAAAGATGCTTTCCTCGTCTGTTAGCTACTATATATGTCGTATAATCAGAAGTAAAGGTCGATACAATCCCTATATCCCCTATTACACTTAGCAAATACAGAGCAATATAAACGCTGTTTACCGACCTTGTCACATACAATTTCTATGAGCAGTTATTATCAACGCTGATTAACATGATCATACACCAGGATTTAAGAAAATGTCAGAGAATTCTAATATTGACTTCTGTTGATTAGCACTGAGAATCCCACACTAAGCAAAAATAAATGGTTACAAATAGTTTTTAATGCTTTAAAATCAAAATATAGGTTAAAATAAAACATAATATAACATAGATTGTGACGTAATATAATGAACAAAGCAACATGTTATCATATAGTCATGTGGTCTGAGAGTTATGATAGGCCATTCATGTGCATGACGACGTCTTAAGTTTTTAATTGACGTCGTTGATGATTGTGAAGCCAGAGGCGTGATTTATGTCAAGCTGTGTTAGCTCGTGTTGTGTGGTTGGTTAATAGAGAGAAACGAAAATACGCGTGTTGTTAGTTTTAAATATATAACATGGAGCACTTTATTTCCAGTGCGCATGCGTGGTTGTTACAAAACAAGGATTGTCATGAAACGAAATGATAACGTTGTTACAAAACTAGGATTGTAACGAAACGAAACGATAACATCGTTACATCCCCCTTTACCAATATGAAGATTATGATATTGAGCATATTCAATATATGATAAAAGGTAAGGGCTAATTCAGGGTAGACTGCCTGAATAGCTACAGCGAAGCAGGGGATTATTCTGCCCCATGAATTGCTTGCTATACTTCTCTAGAAAATGTTCACAAGTTCATGTTTGATGGTGGTCGTACCATCCTGCCACTGCGAGTGTATTGTTGGGAGTCTCTTTGTGGAGACTGAGTTGTACATGCAGGTGGTTCTGCAAATGTTACATGTTTTGGCGTTTGTGGTGGTGTTGGCCTTATTGGAGCACTCCTAATATGCTGCCGGTTTCTCCGTGGCATATATCCGTTTGCAGTTTGTAGGAGATATGATCGGGGACCATCTGCTTGAGAAGCTACGGTTGCTAAGTCCCAGTTTCCGTGTGTAGGGTTTTGTGCTCTTACCCTCTGGCCAGGATATAAAGGTGGTAGTTCTTCCTTGAGCGCATGCTGGTCAAAATATTTCTTTTGCTTGTGTTGCCTTTGTTTAAAAGCATCATATATTTGATCCTGATCTTGGTGGTTGTTTTCTATTTTTGTTGCAATTGGGGATTGGATTCGTCTACCCATGAGTAGCTGTGCGGGGCTGGGTATGGCGTTTGAGATAGGTGTGCAGCGCCAGTGCAATAATGCAATTTCGGGTGTTGTCCTATATTGCTTGGCCTTTTTGAGGATGGTCTTGATGGTCCTTATCTGGCGCTCTATGAAACCATTTCCCTGTGGTCTTCGAGGTGAGGTGGTCTGATGGTTGAAACCCCATTCTGTGGCAAATTCGTGGTAAAGGGCGCTTGAGAAGTGCGGCCCGTTGTCACTAACCACTTTTGACGGTATGCCAAACTCCGCGAAGGTTTGTTGCGTTATTTTTATGACAACACTGCTTGGTGAGTGGGCAGGTAACTGTTTGATAACAGGGTACTTGGAGTAGTAGTCTGCTATGATCAGCCATTGATGTCCATGGAGCTCGAAAAGGTCTGTTCCAACTACGTCCCATGGCTTTGTCGGAATGTCGTGCTGCAGAAGAGGCTCTGACATTTGTGATGGCGGATGTTGTTGACAGATGCTACATGAGCTTGTGAATTGTTCGATGTCTCTGTTTATATTTTTCCAATAGACAGTGTCTTTGGCTAGGAGTTTGGTTTTCTCCTGTCCTAAGTCATCGGTGTGGAGTTGCTTTAGGATATCTTCTTGGAGGTTCTGAGGAATGACAATTTGTTGTCCTTTAAGGATAAGGCCGTCATCAATTGATAGCTGATCTCTTAGGCTCCAGAATTCTCTGATATCGGTAGGCAGTTGCTTGATTGTCTCAGGCCATCCCATGACAATGGTATCTCTTAGCTGGTTAAGCAGAGGGTCAGCTGTTGTGCAGTCTCTCAGTTTTTCAATGCGGTCAGCAGAGAAACGAATGGTGTCAACTCCAACATCCAGATCGATAGGGTCCGAATTACCAGGTGATGGCAGGCGTGATAACCCATCAGCCAATATGTTTTCGGATCCCTTGTTGTAGGATAATCTGAAATTATATCCCTGTAGCTGGATGAGCATTCGTTGTAGGCGAGCTGGAGCTGAGGTGAGAGGTTTGTCAATGATCATGACAAGAGGTTTGTGGTCAGTAACAATTTGGAAACCATGACCGTATAAATATGTGTGGAATCTATGTGTGCCAAACACGATTGCCAGTAGTTCCCGCTCGATACATGCATATCGTTGTTCTGTTTGTGTCAGACTCTTGCTTGCGTATAAGACAGGCATTAAATTGCCAGCTGAGTCTGGTTGTAGAAGCGCTGCTCATATTCCATGAAGACTTGCGTCAAAGTGTAAGTAGATTGGGCGCTTGGGGTCAAAGTAGTGAAGCAGGGACGTTTCAGACACTTCACTCTTCAGGTTTTTGAAAACCGTCTGGTGGTGTGGCTCCCATTGGAATTCTGACTCTTTGTGAAGTAAGTCACGTAATACAGTGGTTTTTTTAGCTGAAATCCTTAATAAAGCGGGATAGGTATGTCATTACACCTAGAAATTGTTGCAGTTCTGTTTTATTGCGTGGTTCTGGCATTTCCTGTAGGTCTCGTACCTTTGCTGGGTCAGGTTTCATTCCAGAATGGGTGTATATATTTCCGAAGAAGGAGATTTCCTGTCGTTTTATCTCGCATTTCTTGGAATTCATTGTGAGGCCCTCTTGTGTGGCGACTTCCATGAGGTGCCTTAGGTTGTTGTCATGTTCACGTTCTGTTGAGCCATATACAACAATATCATCCGCTATACCGCATGCTCCTGTGCACTTCTCAAGTATTCTGTCCATCTCGAGCTGGTAGATGTCTTGGATCACGTTTAAACCAAATGGAAGTCGTTGGAAGCAGTACCTTCAAAATGGTGTTTGAAAAGTGGTCAGAATCTGGCTTTCCTGGTCAAGCTTTATAGACCAGTATCCTGCCTTAGCATCCAGTTTTGAGAAGTATTTTGCACCTGCAAACCGGTGATTGAGTTCCTCAACTGTTGGGATTTGATGATATGGCCGCATTAAGGCTTTGTTTAGTGCCCTTGGCTCTAAGCAGACCCTTATTGTGTTGTAGCGTTTGGTTACATATGTAAGGGAGCTTACCCAGTCAGTTGGCTTCTACATTACGACGAATGACATTCTGTGACTCCATCTTGTCTAGTTCAGCCTTGATCTTCTCCCGCATGGCTATTGGCGTTCTTCTTGATGCGTCTATGTGGCATGGAGTGTTAGGGTTGACAGTGAGCTTGTGTGTTTTTTAAACTCGCCAATCCGGTCGAATGTGTCGGGGTATAAACGCATCAGATCATCTATGCCGTTGATAGGTTGTTGCTGAACGGATATGGCACAGTTCATTGTCACAACGTTGAAGGCTACAGATGTTGGCAGGCCCAGTATAGCTGGTCCTGAAGTATTGACCACATAAAATTGAGTGTTGAGCCATGAAGGGTCCTTGTATTTGCACCTGATGTTTGTGGTGCCATGGCATTTTATTTCAGTGTTGTTGTATGCTGACAGTACGCATTTCGTTGGGTTTAGTGATCCAGGTATTGGGTTTCCGTCTTCGTTTATAGTGGAGGGGCACATACTGCGGAATATGCGTAAAGGTAGTGTGTTTTCCTGTGCACCCGTGTCTACCTTCAGTTTGAGGCTGTGCGTACCTGGGTGGTCTGTCAATATAACGTTGATATTGACAAACGCTTCATTTTGTGTTGTTTTTTGTTTGTGCAGTGGATGTTCACTGTTAACAGTGCTGAATGTGAGGTGCTCCATCGCCGCATGTTGTTTTGTTGTGGCTTTGCCGTCATGTTCAGCAACGCTGTCGACTTTTCGGCCTGTTCCATGTTGTCTGTGCCTTGGCTGGCTGCGGCTTTTGTGCCAGGGTTTTTCTTGTTTCCTGGGTCTGAGTCTCGCTGAGAAGCACAATTTGGCCCAATGGCCCATTTTCCCGCAGGAGCTGCATATGTCGTTCTTGACAGGGCAATACTCCTTGCCAAAACGATGGTCCCGTCCACAATTTTTACACAAGTTGCTGGTATTTCTGTTGCCTTCCTGGCGTTCACGACCACCGCGATTTATGGTGTCTATCTGACAGGCCATGTAGTTGGTGTATTTTGTTTATATACACGGCTGAAGCCTCATATGTGCGTGCTAATTTCACAGCCTCTTCTATTGTGTAGTCCTTCGGCTTGTTCAACAGTTCTTTTTGTAAGTCCGGTATGGGCGTGTTGGCTATCAGTATTTCTACTAAGCGTTCGTTCATTTCATGGGCTGTGAAATCGCATTTCTTCGCCTGTAAGCGACACCTGTTTAGAAATATGTCGGTCGTCTCGGTAGGTTTTTGTTGGTATCTACTGAGTTCGAGCCTACATATACGGTGGTTGGTTGCCGGTTCCAGCTGCTCCAAAAATGTGTTGAAAATTTTGTTGGCGTCTCTCCGGTCTTCGTTTGACATAGACCAACTGTTGTATCTACGAATTCCTTCCTCGCCAGTTGCGAGTAGAATGATAGGCACTTTCTCTTCTTCTTTAGTTCCCTTCGCTGTGAAATAAAGTTCCAAACGTTGTTGGAATATCTTGAATGACTCTGCAGTGTTAGGCGAGTCCCAGTCGAGAATGCGAACTGGTATCGATATATTAGCCATATTAGCAGTAGTGTTGTTGCGAGCTTCAACGAGCGTGTGTGTGTGTTTTACGAAGTTTTTGGTCCGAAAAGAAAAGAGAAAAAAAAAATATAATGTCTTACTTTTATCGTTGTTTTATTTTATTTTTCCATTTATCTCGCCGCTGTCACCATGTCACGCTGTGTTACATCGTGTTGTGTGGTTGGTTAATAGAGAGAAACGAAAAGACGCGTGTTGTTAGTTTTAAATATAAAACATGGAGGCCTTTATTTCCAGTGCGCATGCATGGTTGTTACAAAACAAGGATTGTCATGAAACGAAATGATAACGTTGTTACAAAACTAGGATTGTAACGAAACGAAACGATAACATCGTTACACAAACAAGAACAAATATCACTTCCGGCGTTTCGCTTACAACGTAACAATGGTTACGTAATAGTGGGGTTTTCAAATAGTTGTTTAAAAAAATTATTTTATTTAAAAATAATGGAATTTAAAATATAAATATGGATAAATTCTTAACAATGAAGTATGTAAGTATCCATTGAATAGTATTTTTATAGGTAAGTGATTTTTTGGAATTTATATATGTATATATTTATCAGAACAAGTTAAAACACGTTGATTTTCTTTAAATATTTTTTTAAAGAAAACCGATTTAAAAACACAAATATTGCATAATTTGCTATTAAGCCTGTTATTTTTTTTTTAATTTGGTCTTTGCTTCTTTAATTGAAAAAAAAAGGGTTTGAATTGCATTTTTCAAGTAGTTATAAGCTTTGAAGGATGGGAGGTCAAATTATTCAATTTTTTGCACGCATTTTTAATGTCGGTTTCTGACACACCTGCAGTAGCGATGATAACTGCCGCACACCCAAAAATACCATAAAAATATCAATAGCTGTGGTAAAGAAAACTGCTGTAGATGTCGATAGCAAAATAGCTGCCATAAACCCTCAAATACCCGCACACGCGGTAGACAAAGAAGATGTCGGACAGCTTACTTGCCAATATTATGAATAATTTTCAACACTCAACTTGTCCAGCACAAGGTTAGAATATAAAAAGGGTAGATGTGTCAAATAGCTGACCCTAATTGGTTTGCCAGACTATAATAAATATTTGAAGCCGAACGTCCCTCCAAAAAGCCAAACTGATAAGTGTAGACAAATGTTCACAAAGAAAAAAGCAAGAGTGAAAAAAAAAAAGAATGAAAAATATATGTATTTTTCATGTAATTATTTGTGTTTTTCGTGGGCATATGTAGATTGGTGATGTTTTAAACCCACGCATTTCACACACACACACACACACACGCACACACACACATATATATAGTATATATATATAATATATATAATATATATATAATATATATATGTGTGTGTGTATGTATGTGTGTGTGTGAGTTAAAAACACCAACAATCTACTCATGCACATGAATAAATAACAATAATCGCGTGAAATTAAATCAGAAGCTACGAATCACATGACGACATTAAAGGTTAAACCGGCAACACACTCTCTCTTTCTTCATAGTTCCTGCTGACAGCACATCGCTCGTCATTGGAACGTGATAAACTATCCGAGATGGCTATCTCCACATGTGATACACAATTTTTTACCTCATCCATACATGGACGCACGCTCCAACTACGAACTTCAACACGTATCCACTGAACACTTTTCATCAATGTTTCTACACAGAAACACTTTTAACTACTAACCAGTTTCCTTTTTTATTGCGTTTTTACCCCAAACAAGGCAATTTTGATGTAGGGCTCAGTTCCACTTTGATGTAGGTTTGGTGGTTGTTTTTGTTTTACGGCATATCAACCGTTTTCAGGTTATTTAATGCCGAATCCAGTGATACATAATTTTTTTTTTAATAAAATATATATTTTTACAAGTAAGTTTCTATTTAACCCAAAGTTGGGACCCTAACAGGTACTACCACTCCGGGTCAGAGTGGACCTGGGAGCAATGACAATTAAGGGGTGGCTCCACACTCCCCAAATCCTGACAACTGGGGCCTTACCATCGGATATATTTTAAGGTCATATCCAAGACCATTCGATGTAGGGGGCTACTATCTGGGACATAATTGCAGGGATACTGTGTAGGGATTTGAGCAGCAATATGTTTGTTAATATAACATTTGTACGTCTGTATGTCAGTACAGTAAGGGTAGCATGCACCCGGGAAGGAATTCCAAAGTCTGCAGACGAAACCATGAAGGTAGAAGTATTTCTGATATATGGGGAGCTCTACTGTGAAAGGGTGGGATTTTCCTGCCTTATCTAGTGCATGGCAAATACGTTCAGAGATTACAGTTAAGATATCAGCAGTAAAATAGGCTTGCCTAAATCCATATTGTTCGTCTCACTCTGGTGGGCAAGGGCTTGATCAATTGTGGACTAATATTTTGGCGAAAATAGGGAGGGGATGAATGTGGTAAGAATTTATTGGGCCAGTTCTTTCGTCAGAATTCTTGTGAACTGGTACCAATAAAGCAGGTTTCCAGCAGTCAGAAAAAGCAAAATTTGTTAAGGAATTTGTTAAAGAGTTTGAAGAGAACTAAATCAATCTCGATGGCTTTCCAATCAACTTTCTACTTTGCCGTTTTGAGTAATGTCTCTTCAGCTTTGTGTTGAGAGTTTAAAGTGATTTCTACCATTATCACAGCGTGATAAGCATTCCGACCTGGGCTATGGGCATTCCAAAGTAAGTTGTGTTATATCGAATTCATTTAAGTTTTATTCTTATGTTCCAGTAAGAATATTTTACTTGGTATAGTTTACAACGCTTATAATCGATTTTCATAATAAAGCAAATCTAAATTTATGCATTTTCATATTTATACATTACTAGCGGGGGTTACCCAGCGTTGCCCAGGTGTTTGGAGGTGTGTGTGTGTGTTTAAAAAAAACGTTGCAAAAGAGAAAAAGTTTTAGTAGGAAGGTAGGGTTGAACCCCGAAGCCTTGACGCGAAATTGAAACGAAAGGGGGAAAAGCCAGCCACGTAATTATATCGGCCACGAGGGGAAAGGATTGGATAAGCGTGTTAAGTTAAGGGTTAAAAGTGAGTCAAAGAGGTTTGATTGACAGGTGGCCACTTAATGAGATCATCGCGGTAGCATTATGATGACGTGGCCGTTTTTTATTTACTGCAGGACAGCTTTTTGGTGTTTGTTTACTTTGTTTCAATGCGGAGCAGTTTTGGCTTCCCCAAGATGATGGGGGAAACCAGCTCCCCATTTAAAGGGGATTGTCCAAATTGAATAGCAATTGTTTGATATAAGGAGAAACTCCACATTGATCAAAGCTGATTGCATTTGGACGGTCCCAGCGATTGCGACCGGAACAATGACACCAGCTCAAAGTTAGTTTAGCTTTTATTATACGAAAAAGCCGAATCCTCACGCGACGATCCAAATATTTAGATTTTCAAAGTTGGGAAAAATAAATAGACAGACGGCCCCCGTTATTAACTTGTAGATATTATGATTTCGACGTGATATAAAAAGTTTTAAGGACCCTGCGGAAAAAAATCCTTTTGTAGACATACACACACACAAACACACAAGGTTGAAAAAAGTATATATTGAATATCTTTATGAGATTAAAAAAAGGTTGAAAATAAAAATAAATACAAACTAAATATATATTGAATATCTTTATGTGATAAAAACAAGGTTGAAAATAAATAAACCAAAAACAAAGTATATATTGAATATCTTTATGTGATTAAAACAAAGGTTGAAAATAAAAATAAATAAAAACTAAGTATATATTTACTATCTTTATGTGAGGAAAACAAAGTTGAAAATAAATAAACAAAAAACAAAGTATATATTGAATATCTTTATGTGATAAAAACAAAGGTTGAAAATAAAATAAATAAAAACAAAGTATATATTTAATATCTTCATGTGAGGAAAACAAAGGTTGAAAATAAATAAACCAAAACCAAAGTATATATTTACTATCTTTTTGTGAGGAAAACAAAGGTTGAAAATAAAAATAAATAAAACCAAAGTATATATTGAATATCATTATGTGATGAAAACAAACGTTGAAAATAAAAATAAATAAAAACAAAGATATATTGAATATCTTTATGTGATAAAAACAAAGGTTGAAAATAAAAATAAATAAAAACAAAGTATATATTGAATATCTTTATGTGAGAAAAACAAAGTTGAAAACAAAAATAAATAAACAAAAATAAGTATATATTGAATATCCTTATGTAATGAAAACAAGGTTGAAAATACAAAATAAACAAAAAATAAGTATATATTGAATATTTTTATATAATGAAAACAAGGTAAAAAAGCCAGAGCCAGGAATAACGTTTGTTAACGTTGAACTGATTTCCAATATGACACAATCTCTGCATAAACTCCCTACGTAATTTTTGGTTGAGGACGCTGGCATCACTACACAGTTTCAATCGACGTTTAATAAATTGTTTTCCTATCATGTTAAGATGAGAACAGTAATTGTATTGTTATGAGGTGTCTGTCAATGACAACATGAGACTAACAGGAAATAATTAGTGGCGAATATTTAATCTGAAAAGGAAAAACTAGATAAGTGGATAGTCCTTAATCACTGGAGTTTCGAAGAAATACTTTTCTTCTCATCAGAGGGTAGGAATTAGCCAAAATACGGGATCGGATTTTGCAGGCAAAAGTATTTGATAAAACAACAAGTAAGTCAAAGATCTTACTTGATCACAAAAAAAGTGAAGTAGAAGGAATATGGTGAAGAAAAAGGTGATTACATATAAATATATATATATTGCAGACATTTGCATTTTGTTAGGAGCTGGAAGAATAACTTTTCTTAATGCACACTACCATTACAATCCACTACGAACTTTAAACAATT
The DNA here is from genome assembly GCF_053919585.1 of Euprymna scolopes. Classification (NCBI taxonomy): domain Eukaryota; kingdom Metazoa; phylum Mollusca; class Cephalopoda; order Sepiida; family Sepiolidae; genus Euprymna; species Euprymna scolopes. Next base: position 158,560,965 of record NC_136527.1, on the reverse strand, counting down.
TAACAATTGTGCAAATGACATTGGTCATATTGGAAATATTCACCACCAAAATAATCTGGAACAAGAAAGGGTGCTTTTATGGAAGCAACTTGTTGAGCGTCAGAAAGAATACTTCGAAGTAAGGAAATATGTGTTTGCAGTCGCCCCAATGTTATTTATGGACACCTGAGCTTGATACAAAGAGGTATGCAAATTGGAAGAAGTCAATCGACAGAAATTCCACTCCATTGATCAGTAACTAATGTCTTATCGAGAGTGTGGCGAGGCCAAATTTTGTAAATTATGGATTATTTAAACGATATGGTTGCCGGGCAGATTA